>NC_080041.1:75611527-75822174 GCF_012489685.1 Lotus japonicus
TATTGTGTTTATTGGGTTTTTATTAAGATGATAGATTCTGATTTTTGTGTGGTGTGGTTGGATGTGTTTTCAGGGCTAGCATTACCCCTGGGACTGTGCTGATCTTGCTTGCAGGCAGATTCAAGGGGAAGAGGGTTGTGTTTCTGAGGCAGCTTCCTTCTGGGTTGCTTCTTGTGACTGGTAAATCTTTTTGATCTTATTTGATTGATGAGCTTTTGGTGTGTTTTGTTTTTAAATAACCATGACTTGTTAAGCTGCATTTTGTGTTATTGCATGGGCTGGATTTGTTATTGGTAATGATGTGAGTGTTTTTGTTTAGTGAGAGATGCTGCTTGACAAGTGAGCATTGTTGATGGATGATAATACTCCATTTGTTCTCAACAACATTGATTGATTGATTGAATTTCTCTTATTAATTTGGTGTTCTCTCTTTTGAGAATTAATTCGTTTGGAAATGGTGAAGTTTTATTGCCTGAATTAGAGTTATGTTGGTTGCTGTTTCTTAGTATACTCAATAGTGTCTCTTAATCATTGGTTTCCAGTGTGTTTGTGCGTGTGTGCTAGTGCTAGTGGTTGTCTTTGGGGGGTGTTTTAAGCATGTGTTCATTTAGCTGCTTCAGGCTCCTATTGATTTCCAATTTCAATGCATGCTATATGGCTGAGTGGAGGGGAAGGGAGGGATTCTTCATGTGGAGGGGAAGGGAGGGATTCTTCATGTTCCCTTGTTTGGATAATTTTTTTGGAAGATGTACTAAACATTGTTAAATATATATACTCCACTGACTACATTAATGTTCAGCCTGTTTTCTTATGTTTCTCTCTGACTCTTTCAGGTCCCTTCAAGATTAATGGAGTTCCTTTGAGACGTGTGAATCAGTCCTATGTGATTGCCACATCTACCAAAGTAGATGTCTCTGCAGTCAAGTCGGATAAATTTGATGACAAATACTTTTCAAAGGAAGCCCAGAAAAAGAAAAAGAAGGGAGAGGGAGAGTTCTTTGAAGCAGACAAGGAGGTTAGTTTGTTGTTTTGTTCATTTTTCTTCCTTGTTTTCTCAGTTGCTCTGTTTGCTGATCCCTGCCTTGTTGTTGCCAATGTAGGAGAAAAATGTGCTCCCCCAGGAGAAGAAGGATGACCAAAAAACTGTTGATTCTGCATTGTTAACCGCCATCGAGAGTGTTCCAGACCTGAAGTCTTACCTAGGTGCCAGGTTTTCCTTGAAGTCTGGCATGAAGCCTCATGAGCTTAAATTCTAGAGGGAAAAGTGTTAGAATCGTTTTTTGATATTCTGTTTTTGTATTGATCTTGGACCTAAAGCTGTAGAACGCTATTTTTATGTTGCCAACAGATTGTTTCAGGGATTTCCTTGAATTTTTCTCGTGTGAACTTAATTATTTTATGATTTTGTGGCCTCACCGTTGGAAGTGGATCTCTTCCTTTGTGCACTTAGCAAATTGATTTTCATTTTTTCATGTTGCTTAATAAGATCAATAAATCAAGAATGCTACTTAATGAAGAATTGTTTCAATAGGTTGAGGCCATGAGACAATACGACTAGTTCAGATTGGTTACCTAGAATTATTTTCTGAACAAAACCTATGGCAACTTCTCATCTAATTAAGCTAAACTAATTTTTTATCTAGCAATTTCTTCTTTGTTGTCAATCTCCGCCTTGTATCATATACAACTTATCATTATTGATGTATTAAGCTCTTCAACGGACTAAGGACTACTATCATATTATTTTACCCACAAAGCGTTATGAATCTCCTTTAACGACTAAGTGTAGAGTCGTTAAACATCTGGATATGGATTAAAGATCTATATAGAATAATATTTATTTTGTGTAGATTTTCAACAATAACTTTGTTCTTAAAGGATAATAGCATCCACAATGGAGGTTGCTTACCTCATTGTTTAGCCATAAGTAATGTTTGCTTAATTTGTTTTTTCCATTAGAGGACCTTGATTCCTTCTTATAATGGTTACAAGCTCACAAGTCACAATAGGTCAAGAGAGATGCTATGGTGCTAATATTATGGCTGTTTTCAGCTATAACATGTATTTTTCTCTTCATTAGCTCTCTTTTATTCCTTCTTTTGGGACTCTAGGCAATGAACATTTCTTGAGCCTTTTTTGTCTTTTAGCTCTGAAATCACTTTCTTGTTTTTTTTGTGTGGGTCGTCATTAGTCACATTCCTCTGCGTCTGTCGTTATTTTCATACATACTATCATATCCTTAATCTCATGTTCTATGTTGTTCATTAATTCTCGTGTCTTCGGTATCTGTTCCTCTTATGTGTCTAAATACTTAAAGCATAAGTACATAATCCGAATTCTTTTAAGTGAAAAAAACTCATTTGTCACTCTCATACCGCTTAGTGCATTGAATGTGACACGAGAGATTAGTCTCACGGTCGTCGACTGTGACGATAGAACAAAACAAAACAAAAAACAATTACATTTGCTCTAACAAGTCATCAAAACAACAATTAAAATAAAGTCTCCTGGTCATTAACAAAGTCATTTGAATAAGGCATAGTTTAAGAACCTAAACAAACAAGGAAAAAACCAACTTCACAAGTTTTCTTTGTCACTTATGCTACGTTTGGATGTCATAAGGAAAATAAGTGGAAGAGAAAAAGCGGAAAGATATGGTGATTTTTTTTAGTTGTTTGGATTAGGAGAAAGAGAATAGAAAGAGAGAAGAAGAGAAATGAGTGTAGTATAATATTACCTTTATACCCTTTTGTGATTAAAGTTACTGTAAAAAAATTTATAATTATAAATTTATTGAAGAGAGAGAAAAGTTTCATGACATTTGTCAGTTTTTAGTTTTTACGTTTTGTGTCAATTTTCATGGCCCTCTTCCGATGAAAGCTTTTTGGTTTCAATTTTCCATTTTACCATTTTTCACTGTGAAGCGAACACGACAGTAGGTAGAATAGCGTTTTCATGATATTTTCACTCCCACAAATTTTCTTTCTATTTGTTTTCATGCGTTCCAAACGAAGCATTAATCCAAGCCTCTCACTTTAGAGTGAAAAGTTTGTTTATTTGTTTATTCTCGCATGCAACTATTATAGTCTCATATTTATCTAGTGAGACCAATAAGGTGTTAGTCTAGTTGAAGGCAAGCTAATAAGTAATCGTAAGAATGATGGCACAACTTAGAACTACTAGAAACTCACATGTTTGGAGGAACTGCCACAATTTTCTAAACTTTTTATAATCATAAAAGACAAAAAAAAATCAATTGCTTAGGAGTTGGATAAAAACCTAAGTCAAGCCCAAACAACTTCGTAGCTATAAGATTATTTTGGGCCCACATAACAATCAATTGCCTGTTTTGTTGAAATTTGCATTGACAAAAATATTTGTAATTTTGACCAAAAAAAATTGTAATTACTCCCATTTTGGTTTCGAGAATCAACTACTCTACCCTAGCTCCCACCGTAAGTGCTTTTGTTCTAGCACCTTCTTCGTTCTCCTTCTCTTCTCAGACGCAGCGCAACGCTGCAAATTTCACCACCGGAACGCTGCAAAATTCTCACTTCCCTCATCATTTCGACTAATCTGAGCTTATCTTCCTTCAACCATGGCGACCGTGATGCAGAAGATCAAAGACATCGAAGATGAGGTAAGTGATGAGACATGCGATTTATCAAACTGAAACATTAACCTTTTCGATACATATGCTGAATTTCCAAAAGTAGGGTTTATCTTGTTCCTTAATTTTTGTTTGCATATATTCATTTCATTTCTAACAAGCTTCATTTCTTATTGTATAATCATTTTTCTGTAACTTGGACTTATGGTAATGAATATCAAACCAAAGTAGTAGATTATATTTACTGATTGAGTTATATGCAGTAGCTGTAGACATTATTCTGTCATTTAGTTATTATTTTGATTATGACATGGTGGTTATTTCTATTTTGCAGATGGCAAAGACTCAAAAGAATAAGGCTACTGCTCATCATTTGGGTTTGCTCAAGGTAAACATGTTAATACTACTACATTTCGTTTGATTATTAATTGACATATGGGGAAAAATTAGAGATTACTTTTATCAATGACAGGTGAAGTGCTCCTTTTTTTCGTGATTCTTTGCATGTGTTTGAGCTTTAGTTGAAGTTTTTCTTGAAATCAGTGGGAGTTCTTTTTATTTTAAACTTGTATAAACTGTTTCAAAAGCACTTAGCTCTTTGCATGACCGAATAGGATAATTGTTATGATGTTTGTACTTGAAAGTGCTTCTGGTTCATGAGTTATGATCATATTGCTTTGCCTACGTTTTGTAGTGGAAGTTGTCTTTGTAGGCATAGGCTACTTGGGCTGCTCATAGAAGTTGTCTTCTGGTTGATTGGCTTACTTTGTCTCAGTACATTATATGGATTGTTTTTGTTTTGTGTAGTAGGTTCTTTGTGACTTATGCTGTCCCTTTCCCTATATTCACAGTGGAAGTTATATTTGTAGCATAGCACATTCTGCAAATGACCTACTATAGGCACATGATACTAGTATTTGGATGCCCATTTGGGTTAAGGAACAGTAAAATATTAGTAAATAGGTCTCTGAAAATATGCGATCTTATACTGTTTATCTTTGTTTTTCCTGGTATCTTTGGTATGGATCCTTGGTATTAGTTTTTTCTGATATGCGAGGCTGAAGGAAAGATGGTCGTTTTCTTATTATTTGGAATTTTATTCCCTATTTACCTCTCTTCTGTTGCTATTTTTGTTGAGGGGTTAATATTATTAGTAACCATATGGTGCCAGGCTAAGCTTGCAAAGCTGCGGAGGGAACTCCTTACACCTACAACAAAAGGAGGTGGAGGTGCTGGTGAAGGTTTTGATGTTACCAAAAGTGGGGATTCAAGAGTTGGTCTGGTGGGCTTCCCTTCAGTTGGGAAATCCACTCTGCTGAATAAATTAACGGGGACGTTTTCAGAGGTATGGAAGTATTTCAGTTCTCATACATCTTTAATTATATAAGCCAATCTTTTATTTTCTCTTTCTATGTTCTGGAAAGTGAGTTTGATTCAATGGAACCCAAGGAAGTACTATTTTTTTTACAATGAAAGGAAAAGGATAATCAGAACCTAAAGAGACATTGAAGATAAAAAATGTGGCAATAGTAGGAAAGAAGATTTATCAGAAGTTAATAATGTTAAAGCTTTCTTAAAAATAACCATCATCTTCTGGACCCTGTGAGTGATACTAGAGTAGACCTCTGATACTGGTGGAACCCAACCAGCACAGAGAAGATAAAATGCAAAATATGATGTATTATTAAGCTGAAATCCTCTGATCAAAGAGATCAAGAGGTAGAAGAAGATACACACTCCTACTCTTCAGGGTATTCAAGAGACCCTGATTCTCTCTGGCTAACTAGTTTCTCTGTTCCCCTGCCCACTTTCTCCCATGTACAACTGGAGGGCTAGTAATTCAGGTTCTCATGTAACAAACTAGTCACCTGGGGATTTATTCCCTGCGACTGTCCTATTCTTCCCAGTGTAGATCTGCTTAACTATGGGCCTGCTTTCAATATAAATTCCACTTTTCAAACAATTCCTTTTACCAGACTCCATACCATTAAAGGATAACATCATGAGGTCCCAAACTTCTTGCCATAGCTGCTCTTTCTGGGAGGAAGCTTTTCATTACTATTATATTCAATCCAAACAATTCCCATCTTTGGTGCATTAATCGGAAGAGTGTAACTGCCCCGCAGGGAAAACCCCCGGAGAGAACCTAACTGCTATCCTCTATAAGCTATATTTATTAACCAGTTCTGTTCCACTATACATTGAGTCGTAGAACTTCTATTATGCTGCCCTTCAATTCTATCACCAATTTCAATCTTGCTTGTTACATTGCTATTCATGATTAGTACTGTTTCCATACAGAAGATTACTTATTTGATATTTTGCTGAGTTCTAGATAAATATACCTATCTACTCCCAGAAAACAAGCATTATAGCCCAATTCCATATAGGATAACTATTTTTAAATGTTCATTTGAATCCCTCTAGAATTTTCAGAATTTTATTTGTATTCATTGCACTTGAACGCATTCTGCGCAAAGCCGCAAATGATATGTTTCTTTCTTTCTGATTCATACTCAAACAATATCTGCCTTTCTTGCAACTGCTTTGTTATTATTTTTCTAGTTCAAACAATATTGGTAAACCTTAGGCTTTTAAAACATGTCTTGGGTTCTTTGCTTGATTATATGTAGAGCTTGTTGTATAAACACTAAAAACACTTCTCATATTATGGTCCCGGTATGATCGATGTGGTTTTGATTATCTGTTTGGTTTAGCTGTTAAGGCTGACAGATCAGGTAATTAGGGGCCTGTTTGGTTTACCTCTGAAAATAGAAAACATGTTTGTTTACATTTTAGGAAATGTTTTCATTGAAAATATTTTCAGAAACATACCCAAAATTGAAAACAAAAAAAGTCAATATCAACGTTTTCTTTGAAATGGGAAACAAGGACTGAAAACGCGGTGGTTTTCTTGTAATATTAAACAGATTGTTCTTTCTTTTCTCTTTTCTTTATTGATTCTCGCTCTCTTACCGGAACGGCATCACAGATTATTTTTTATTTTATTTTATTTTATGGGGAGGGGGGTTAGAAACCAATGTTCAAAGGCCCTTCTTTCTTTTAAATAATGCAACAAATGTTATTTGTGGTATTTTTATCAAGTAATCAACCATGTTGTGCACTGAAGATAATTAATTCTCTTTGTATGAGGTTTGGCGTTATGACACTTTTCTTAACTGTCTAAATTTCAGCTTGTGTTAAAAGATTTTCTCAAGATTTTTACTTGGTTTTGTTTGTAGGTTGCTTCGTATGAGTTTACTACCTTGACTTGCATCCCAGGTGTGATCACATATCGTGGAGCTAAAATTCAGGTATCAAGACACAACAAGCTATATATTGATGAATTTGTGATATAAGGGCAAGATATTTTGCTTGTGTATTAAAAAAACTCAGATTTCCTTAAGCTAAATTTACTTGTATTTCTTGCTGGTGATAGTTGAGAGGAGTAAATGATATGTGAATGGTGCCACTCTAAATTGATAACTTCTTACTATTAGCTGCACATGTGTTTAGATTTTCAGGAGCATCTTTTGGAAATCATGATATGGGTTTTGGTGGATTTTATTTTTCTTCCCCAATTATTCACCTTTTCCCCCCTTTGAATTGGCGAATCAAATTGAGTTGCAAAATTGTATTGGTTGTTGTATTGTATCCACTCCTTAGATGACTGCAACCAAAGATATAACACTTAAAATTGATTAAAGCTTCCTTGTCTCACATGGTTGTTTCTGTTGGCGTTTTTTTATCCATATTCCAAACAAATATATTTAGATTTTTTTTTGCTGTGCTATATGTTATTAATTAAAAATTTGAGAATATTTCTGGAAGGTTGCTATGTTTGCAGTCTAGTCCTGTACTCCTGTTTATATTTCCATATTTTGCATCCAAAGTTTTTCTATATGAAGTCTCTACAACTTTGCAGAGGTGTTCCTTTTGCAGATTTGATTTTGCTATTTAAACATTGAAGAGTTTATATGAACTTAATTCTTGAAATCTATCATGTGAGAGACAAGATGGCCCTGTCCTGTTAATATTTACTTAAAAAAATGAAATTTTCGACCCTAAAAATTTGTGGTTAATTAGTTACTACTTTATGGATAGTTTTATGTATGCTGTCGTTAAAAATGTATAGTTTTATGTAGTTTTACAACTTAATAATAATACACTACTATAATATGTTTGTGATGCATATTGAAGTTATTTTCAATTTTGAAGTGGTAATTATTAAATTTTATGTGGCAGTTGCTGGATCTCCCTGGAATTATTGAGGGTGCTAAGGATGGAAAGGGTAGAGGAAGACAGGTAAATACAAAAACATGACATACTCCCATCATATTTGAACTACATTTAGTATCATTTGTGTGAAGATAATTTTAGTAAGCCAAGCGTGTCTTGTATAAGAACTGTTACTGGTTTGGACCTTATTTACTGGTAGGCCCAAACCAGTAACAGAGTAAAGAAACAAAAACTCAGTGTATTATTCAACGCACTCCCCTCTGATCAATGTGATCCAGAGGAAGAAAGTGCTATATAGATCAGAGTTCTTCAGGGTATTCGAGAGACCATGATCCTCTCCCCATTACTACTAGACCAAATGATCTCTCACATATATAACCAAATCCTGAATAACTATTGCTATTACAAGTTGAGATGTTATCCCTTCCTACCCATCTATTTTTCCTAGTGTAGACCCTTTTTATTACAGGTCCACTATTGTTTACACACAGACAAACACTTACATTTTGCTTTACATTATGTTTCGCTAACCCAGGTTATTAGTACTGCAAGGACATGCAATTGCATTTTAATTGTTCTTGATGCAATAAAGCCAATAACACATAAGCGTCTTATAGAAAAAGAGCTGGAGGGATTTGGTATAAGGTAATATGTAATGTTGTTTATTTATTATGCTTATGTTTTACCACCAATTGCTTGGCCAAGTGCAGAGGGCACCGCTTGCATTTCTTTCACAATGTGCAGCAGCCTATATTGAATGAATAGTTCACTTTTTTGCACTCTTTTTAAAATTATTTATCTATGTAGCATGAAAATGATGTATGCTTATTTTATTGGTTTGGCTTTTGATTCTAAAGTAAGCATTTCTGGCTATTGTTTGATGACAGTAGTTGCACACCTGCACTCAGGCATGGAGACACTGATTTGATTTAGTTTTTGGTAGGTGTGGATCATGCGATGAAGTATGATTTTGATAAATAATTGAATCTTATGGGGGATTGTTTCTTATCGTGTCTTTGTGGAATCGAACCTTAATGAATAAAGCTTTATCATTTTAACAACCTTGTCCGTTTAATATACATATTAACTAAAATTGTACGTTACAGACATTGGTGAACTTGTTAGTTGTCTCGTAGAATTCTGTTTAGCACCTACATTGACCTTTGTTTCAATTAAGGAGGGATGGAAAAGCAACATGGATTCTAGACAGCTAGACCTGTATTAGCAATGAGGGAAGTGTGACTGCATGTAACCACATGCATATTTGGCTGGAGGGTCTGGTTCTGCTGGGAGAGGAATTTAGTTAAAATGAGATAATTTACTTATATATGTTATGAATTTTTGTTGTCTTTGGATGTTACACCATTCAGATGATAAGAAATTCGTTATCATGTGTTTACTTTGATGTATTTCAATTGAATTTTGATTGGAGTTTTTCTGGCTTTTATTTTATTTTCTTCATAACAATTGTTTTTATGGGATTTTTTTTCTGACTTTAGGTTAAACAAGGAGCCACCAAATCTGACCTTTAGAAAGAAAGAGAAGGGTGGTATCAATTTCACATCAACTGCCGCCAATACTAATCTGGATCTTGATACTGTGAAGGCTATATGTAGTGAGTACAAAATTCACAACGCAGATATTACTCTTAGGTATGATGCCACCGCTGATGACCTTATAGATGTCATTGAGGGCAGTAGAGTATATATTCCTTGCATCTATGTTGTGAACAAGATTGATCAGATCACACTTGAGGAACTGGAGATCTTGGATAAGCTACCTCATTACTGTCCAATCAGTGCACATCTGGAGTGGAACCTTGATGGGCTTCTGGAGAAAATTTGGGAATATCTCAGTTTAACTCGTATTTATACTAAACCTAAAGGGATGAATCCTGACTATGAAGACCCTGTAATATTGTCGTCTAAGAAGAGGACAGTTGAAGACTTCTGTACTCGCATTCACAAGGACATGCTTAAACAGTTTAAGTAGTGAGTACCTTCTTCCGATGCTTATTATATCTTAAGCTTTATTCCTGCATAAATGATGAGCATTTTTTGCATGAATGAGGAACAATATATATATGAAGATGAGCTTTTGTTTTTCAATTGTAAGGTATGAATTGCTGCTGTTAATTTTATGAGGAAACCATCCATTAATAGGCAGCTCTCATATAGGCCAGTTGCTGTGGCCTGTGCTAGTCTGAACTTGCTTTATAAACTTAGAAATTAGAATGGATTTTTCGTTTTATGAATGAACTTAGTTTGGGTCAAATTCTTTGAAAACAAAAAAAGTATTAGAATGTACTTTTGTACAAAAAAAATCCCCTTATGTTCATTCAATGCTAACATTTTCTAAATGATTCAGTGCTCTGGTCTGGGGCTCAAGTGCAAAACACAAGCCTCAAAGAGTTGGCAAGGTTGGTACTATATTATTTTCTAGTCATTTTCTTTCTTTGTTGTGTTTCTACTTTTCTTTTTGTTTTCCTATCCATTAGTGAGGATGTCAAGTAATATGTGGAATGCATTATTGTACACCAGGAACATGAACTGGAAGATGAAGATGTTGTTCAGATTATCAAGAAAGTATAATTTGTTCTAAGTCAGAAGGAATCCAAGATGTGAACTTGTGAAAACAGATCACAGTGCCTGCACAAGATATTAGAGGATTTTACGAGCCAGATCTAAGGTCTCTTAGTGAGAATTTCTTCATTGTTGTTAGATTTCACTCCACTTGTTTTCTTTTCAGTTGGGGGTATGTAAAATATATCTAAGTTCGATGCGTAGTTAAACCTCTTGTTTTCAAGGGATGACGATTTTTGTAGTGCTAGATTTGGAAATTATGTCTTATATACATGTCTGAACATAATTAATGGGTGGAATTGAGTTGGGGGTGTGCTTGTGAACATGAATGTGATGTTTTCTGGATACATTGTAATTCTGGTGGTGGATACATCGTTAATATGTCTATGTTTTGCAATATAGAACTTGCCTGTTAAAACTATCTTAATCTTCAAAGCAAAGTTTAGCTGGCACAGGAGTGGTGGTCAGTCCCACTGGCAACCTGGACAATTTGATTTTGATTGATTAAACTGGTCAAATTGCAGCTAGAAATCTAGCTAGGAATTTCTAACTACCTAAAGTACCCAAAAAATGTGTTTCGAGGGCCCTTTTTTGTGGCTTTGTTCGCAACATAGCTTCTGCGTAGCTTAAGTTCTACAGCAATGGTAGAGTTGATTAGGCCGTAAGAAGTTGAAAAGGTGATAAAAAAAAAAAGAACATTATCAAATTTTCAGTTAAGGGTTAGTAGATCAGAGATCGTGAGAGTTTTGGGGATGACTTAATTGATTGTTTTTCTTTTTTAAGTTGTGTTTATTTTTTTGTGAGTTATTGTAATTTATATATTTTGTGTTGACATCGCAAAATCCCTTCATTAGATTATGCTAGTATGTTTTTCCTTATGTTGATGTAGAAACAGTAAACACAGTTCATTTCTTTGTGATTGGAGCTTACTCGAGGAAGAACTTCAATAAATCACCTCAAACTGTAACCACTAGAATATTTTACAAGTGCAACTCAATTTAAAAGTCTAGGACTCAAAGGAACCGCTTAAACTGAAAAATTAACTGAGGAACAAAAGAGGAGGAAATTTCATTGTCAAGCACATTACTGTTCTGAATTGCCTCATCAAGTCATCATCATAGCACATTTACATTTTCCCATTGGCACCTCTAACTAGATACAAATATTTCAATGAATATAACAGAACCACCAATTGAAGTTTAAACCTTCAAGGAAATGTTTGTTTTCCTAAATCAAGAACAAGGGCAAACTAAGTTTCGGCAATCCAAGTGCAAAAGCATAACTATCTCTGCTGAGAAAGTCAAAGAAGAAAACAGTTGCAGATGCCCTTGAATATCAGGCTTTTACACAACAGTTGAAGTAGCTGAAAAAGCTCCTCCTTGTCTGTCACATAAAAAAAAAACCAAATCAATCAAAAGCAATATTTCATAAACCACAAAAATCCTAGTTCAACATTAAGTGTGTTTGATCAGCATTGGCAAAAATGATTATGGACAGAATTGATTCTACTAAAATTGAGTGTGGTAAATGTGAGTTTAAATGATGTGATCTATGCTTGGATACACATACGAAAAAACTGCATGTTGATTGTAATGTTATGAAATTCAGTTATAAAATCTCAGAATTAATTATGTTTAACCCAGAAGCAACTACTTGTTGTGTCAAGCAGAATTGATTTTGTTTTATTGATGCACTCAAACATCATTTTAATTAGTTAGAATTGATTTTAACCAAGTAGAATTGGTTCTAATGAGGAACCCTCCCACTCAACTCACATTACAGTTAACTGCACCTATTAAGTAAAAGATTCATGTATATACTCATCTTCCCAGCCAGTTAACTGTTGTAGGAATCAGTTCAAATTATGCTTCCAATAACAACAAACCAAAATAAAATTCACTTATCAGCAACAGCTACTACTCTAGTAAACAAATTCAGCTTTGAACAACAAAACTTTCTCTAATACCATTCTTGAGTAGTTTTAAATAGTAGCCAATAAAAAAAAGAATCAGAAATCTTACAGTGGGAGAGTTAGCTTGGTGGTAGTTAGAGTGCTGCTGGGGCTCAGTGTGGCCAGTGTTTATACTGCTGCTCGTGGTAGATGCTGTGAGCTCCTCTTCATTGCCAAGACTTGCCCTTGAAATGTTTGTCTTGTTTTGCTTCCTCATTTCCCGGATTTTTGAGAAATCCATTGAGTAATCTGGCAATGGACCCTTCTGATCCCAGTCCCCAAACTGTGGAACTGATAGCCAAGGGGCATTTTTCTGCATTGAAAACATTTATAGGTTAGATGCCTGATGATCACAATATTCATTCTTGTGTTACAAACGTATAACAATGATGTAAATGATAAGATAAGAAGAAAATTATCATCATATCAAAATTTAAGCACAAAACAAATTCATGAAATTAAAAGGAACTAGGGATTAAAAGGAACTAGGGATTTGGCTCCTCCTGACTCCTCTAAAGTGACAAGGAGCGAGTCACTTTAGAGGGTGAAGTATGTCACCACAATAGTTAATTGAAAAATCATATGTTGTGATTGTAATCGCATACTTGTATATGTGTAAGTATATAAGTATGTAACACATTATGATGTTCTTTAAATCTCAACCATTGATTTCTCAATAAAGTTATGATAACTTTACCAATACAACAATATCAGCGATTCAGAGGGGCTTGTCTTCAACTACCAAAACAAAAATATCAAATAACAAGACCTAGACGTGATATCAAACCAAGACATGATTTAAGGACCATTTAGAAGGATAACTTCATGCCACTATGATTTTTGCATAAACATGAGGAGCTTGAATTCTCTCTTTCAATTTCTCTGTCAGGCTCCTAGAAATTGAAGCTTGCAATCCTCTCATAGAGGAAATGAAACCAAACACATAAGAAACATCAATTCCAAGTAATAATCAGAATCATGCTATCTATATTCCACTCCATTACTTAGTTTTTATCAGCAACCAAACACATAGCATCAGGGAAAAGGTAAACTTCTAGCGTTTAGAGAGGCTCTTACCTCCTTACTTTGGTCCATGACAGACAACCAGAGAGTTCAGATCTTCAGAGAGTTGAGAGAAATGGCACAGGGTATAGGCTTTGGCAGAGTTATCAATTATGGTTGTATCATTCACAGTGTGTATATATATATATAAAGGGAAACAAACAAAGTCCTTTTAATTTAATTGAGAGCATTTTTTGTTGTTCTTTCTTTTGGTTTATTTAATTACGAAAGTACCACTCACTCTTGTACGCGCCAAGTGATTACTTCTAGTTCTATCTATCTACTCGTTCGTTGTTTGTTGTTGTTGCCTAGTTGGAGTTGTCTGGAATAAGCTTTTTGCATTTATTTTTCTTCTTTCTTTATGTTGTTGTGACCGCCTTTTGCTTTGCTTTGCTTTGGGTTTTCTAGCTGTCGTGTCTGCGCTATATTATTCTCTTTCCCGATTTACCCCTCGAAATAAAATAATAATCCTTGTCCATGCTTATCTTTCAGAACCAGCTAAAAATGCTTACGCTTCTTACATTATTGTCATTTTAGAGTAGTGATATTTTAGAAAAAAAATGGATGAATGAATGAGAAAGAATGAGAAGATCATGTGGTGGAGTTTATTTTATTAGTCAATGAAATTGGCGTATTTGACTATTTAATTAATCTGGACCCGGCTAATTTATTTATGGCTTCCATTTCTTCTAATTTCTAAAGTCTTGCACAGTTGCACCCACCACCATGACAGGTAGTAATAAAATGAGAGCAACCCATTTTTCTTTAAACATAAAACTGAACAGTCCTCTTACCATAACGAGAAAGAAAAGGGAATAATGGGATAATGAGCATTAATTTCTTCCTTTTCCATTATCTAAATCATCGATGATTCTATGTAGAAGAGTCAAGTGCTTGATAGTTTGTTTTAGGGAGTTGTTATTCAGACCCTCCACATCTATTCATATTCTGTTAAATTCGTAAAATCTAAAAAGACCATTATAAAAATTCCGCTCACACTTTCAAAAACTACGTTATGGACGCACCTCTATGGTCGCACTTTGAAAGTGCGTAGGTAACGTATTATATTTTTCATTAAGGGTATTTAAGTATTTTTGCACTCTAAAGGGGGTTCGAATAAATGGGGGGTCCGAATAACAACTCCCTTTGTTTTATAAAATAAAAACTGAGCAAAATGGATTAGCGCGAGGTACGACCGTCCAAACATCATCCTGGATTAAGGAAACAAGTTTCACTAAACTTCCTTAACCCAAAATTAAAACCATGCGAAAAAAGAAAGTTTGGCTAAATCATCACAAAGTTACCAAAACGACGAACAAACAAGAAACCCACAAAATCAAAAGATAAAGCTAAGTCTAGACAATCCTGAATAAGAAATGACAAGTACAAACGACTCGCGAAGTATCTCTTCCAAACCTCAAACAGAAGCATGCAATTAGTCTCCAAAAAAAACCCGCTGAAAGCAAATATCAAAAGTGAAGGAGAGACACCACCGAAAGGACAGAGCCTCCGCGATCACAGACGTAATGGCCTCTGCGACATCTGATGAAGTTGAAGCAAGGACCTCTTCACAACCATCTCGGGTGACAAAGCCAAAATCTACCAGACCTGAAGTAGCAACAAAACCATCAAAATTAACCTTCACCGCCCTTGAGGGTGATTGTGAATAAACGGAAGTAAGCTCTCTATAAGTGGAATAACTCATTTACCCGATGCTTTAAGTTTTTTAGTTAAAGATGTGATGTCCAATTAACTAGTGATTTGCTCTTTAGTCTATGTGAACGTAAATATCGATTTAAGCAACTTCTTGTCTCAACAACACACACATAACTAATGAATCATGTGATTCTCATATAAAAAGTAGGCGATTGAATGTGTAAATGAGTAACTTCTTGATGCTAAATTTGATAAATAAAAAAAACTCCAAATAATAAAGGTGAATAATCATTCTTGAATAATGTAAGAAAAACATAAGTAAAAAAGATAAACAATGTATATTTGTTGAGATTAAAACTATAAAATACTTTCTCACGGAATAAAATTAATATTTGCTATATTTTATGGAAAAAATATGTTGAAGCCTTTTTTTGTTGCACATGATGAATCTATCTACGTGGACTGAGGAGGTGATGCAAGCCACCCAACACCATACACGTGGTACAAAAAGAGCGGGCCGTATCAGGCTAGTCTCAACTCTTCTGAACTTTGAGCCACAAACAACTCATCTTTAGGTTATTATTATTTTAATGTAATATATTTGTGTAATTTGTTATGGCCACAAAAAAATCTCTAGAGAACAATTTGTTAACTTGATATTTTTCAGACCAAAAAAATATTAAGACTGAGGTTATTCTTTTTTTTTCTGCATCGGAAAGTTAGACTGAGGTTATTCGTAAAATGACAAAGTTAGACTATATCTTTTTCAAAAATAAAAATACATATTGGTTGTATGTGTAATCAGGTTTTATATTGTCAAACTCATATTTTCATTCAAGAAAACATTTATAACTTATGAGGTTAGAAAATATACGAGAGGTCCTCTCATGAAAATGAAAAAAAATCCCCTTCTATACATGTCTTCTAATTTCATAAATCTAATACAAAATAATAGATTTTTCAAAGACATTTCTCTTACAATTTTGTATATATTTTCTTAAATCATAAAAACTAAACATGCATTAAGTTATGTAAAAAAATGATAAGTTTTCCTTTTATTCGTGTAATTTAAATATTTAATCACACAATAATATTTTGTGTTCAAACTAAAATATTCGTGCAATTTTTTGTTAAAAATGATTTTCATTTTTATTTAGTTTACAAATTTGAAATAATATCATTTTCCTTATTAATCAATTCCTAAGTACTTACTCAATTAATAATATTATAAAAGTTATGTAGAAAAATAAAAAATAATTGTAATAAAATTGAATATATTTTTATTAGGTTTTAACAAGTTTTAACCTGTTAAAAAAAATAGTTACCGTCATTCTCAATAAATAACTTTTCTTCCAAAGTTCGAGCTTGTAACATTACCTAGCTTATCTATCATTATTATTTATTCATAGGAACTTCTTAACTTGTTAGTTAAAAGAGATTAATTTCTATGCACCGACGGTGTAAATAAGTTTTACACCATCATTCAATCACATCCCTCCATTTTGTTAGCTCACAATTAATTTTGAATTTAATAAATATCTAAAATAGAAAATGGAAGGTTGTGATTGAATGATTGTGTAAAACTTTTTACACCGTCTGTGCATAGAAATTAATCTCTAGTTAAAATCAAATTTATTGATTACTAACACATTATTTTTTGTCAGCACTAAATTATCTTGTTGTCTTGTTTGTCACTAAAATAGAAGATGTAGACACCGATAGCGTTTCAAAGCAAAACTAGTTTATGGGCTGAAATTCTGTACAAAAATTCGTGGGGCAGAGAACAGAACAGAACAGAATTCATATCTCTCTGTTCTCACTCCCTTCTCTTCTCTCATATCGCATGCGTCTTCATCACTTAACACCTCAAAACGACAATGGATTTAGCCGCGAAACTCCACCACCTCGACCTCACCGGCGCCGTCATTCTAGACACACGAAAGCCCTCCGCCACACGCCACCGTTTTCCGCCGCGCTCCCTCACCCAACCCGCCAGACCCACCATCACCACCTTAACTCACACCCACCACCGCTTCCTCACCCCAATTAGGCCCAATTCTTCCACCTCCGGCGCCGCAGCTACTGTCACCGCCGTCGACGACATCGAGTCTCTCTTCTCCGACCCTTCCGACGACAAACTCTACTCGAACAAGAAATCGAACACCACCGGAGCTTCAAGCGTTTCTTCCGGTGTGAGGTTGGAGAACATCACCAAAACCTACAAGGGTGTCACGGTGCTGAAGGATGTCACATGGGAGGTGAAGAAAGGGGAGAAAGTGGGTTTGGTTGGCGTGAACGGTGCCGGGAAGACGACGCAGATGAGGATAATCGCGGGTTTGGAGGAACCGGATTCAGGGAACGTGGTGAAGGCGAGGCCGAACATGAAAATCGCGTTTCTGAGTCAGGAGTTTGAGGTGTCGCTGAGCAGGACGGTGAGGGAGGAGTTTATGAGTGCGTTTAAGGAGGAAATGGAGGTTGCGGCGAAGCTGGAGAAGGTGCAGAGGGCGCTTGAGGGGGCTGTCAATGATTTGGATTTGATGGGGAGGTTACTGGATGAATTTGATTTGCTTCAGAGGAGGGCACAGTCTGTGAATTTGGATGTGGTTGATTCTAAGATAAGTAAATTGATGCCTGAACTTGGGTTTGCTCCTGAAGATTCTGATAGGTTAGTGGCGTCTTTTAGTGGTGGGTGGCAGATGAGGATGTGTCTTGGCAAGATTCTACTTCAGGTGTAATCATCTTGCTCTTTGCTCTCTTCAATCTTCAATGTATAATAAATAATGCTTGCTTTTTGAGTTATTGTTAATCTTATGCTTATATAAACAATATTACTATGCAATATATGCATATTGGTAAAATCTTTTGTATGAGTTATCTGGGTTTGAGTATGAAATTGTGTGCTATTACCAAAATGCTGCTCTTATATGTGGGGAAGAGTGTTGTGTTATTGTTTTCTCTCTTCAATCTTCAATTTATAATGCTACTTGCTAATTGAGTTATTGTTAACCTAGGGGAATATGCATATTGGTAAAATCTTTTGTATGGATTATCTGGGTTTGGGTGTGGAAGTGTTACTGATTACAATGGCAATGTGTTTTTATTTGCAGGATCCTGATTTATTATTGTTAGATGAGCCGACGAATCACCTTGATCTTGACACGATTGAGTGGCTTGAAGAGTATCTTAACAAGCAGGATGTGCCGATGGTTATCATTTCTCATGACAGGGCTTTTCTTGATCAGCTGTGTACGAAAATTGTGGAAACTGAGATGGGTGTTTCCAGGACGTTTGAGGGGAATTATTCTCAGTTTGTACTTTCAAAGGCGGAATGGATTGAAGCGCAGTATGCTGCGTGGGAGAAGCAGCAGAAAGAAATTGAACAGACAAGAGGCCTGATAAGTAGGTTAGGCGCAGGAGCAAATTCTGGCAGGGCTTCAACTGCTGAGAAGGTATATTGTGACCAACTGGTCAACAGCTGATTGTTTGATTCAGATATGCTATTGTTTGTACAAAATGTTAATAAGCAATTTATACTTATTAAATGAGTTTGCCAAGAACCGATTGTCCCAAAGGCTTATGGATGAAGGCTCATGAATGATTTTATATCTAACACGCCTCTCATGTTAGCATTTTTTGTGGTTGAAGCATGGACACTGCACTAGCTCATCCTACCTTATATTGAAATATATCTTTTGATTATTTAATACTTAAAAGAATAGGGGTGGCAATGATCAAACTCTTCACTCCTTGGTTATCGAGGCTCTAGTATTATGTCAAGAACCAACTCACTCAAAGGTTATTTCCTTGGGTGAGAGTTCATAAATGGTGTTATGTCTAACAAGGTTTAAGTGACCTTAAACAATAGTCACTTAAGATGACTTATAAGCTTATCAAAAAAAAAAAGCTTAAGATGACTTATAATATGGTGCTTGTGTTAATTGCTGAGACTAGTTGCATTGCATCTTTCTACATTGTAAATTCACATGTTGTTTTTGTTCTTATGCTATTATCTTAATAGAATTTCCTTCTATATGATAACAGAAGCTGGAGAGACTTCAGGAAGAGGAACTAGTTGAGAAACCATTTGAACGGAAACAAATGAAAATCAGGTTCCCTGAGCGTGGAAGGAGTGGAAGATTTGTTGCAACAATTAAGAACATGGATTTTGGTTTTGAAGATAAGGTAAATTAGCATGATCCTATTATTGAAAACGTGAGCATTAAAATTTCTGAATGACTGTACATAAGTTTTTATGACATCAGCTGATCAAGTTTTTCTGTGCCAGACGCTTTTCAAAAAGGCAAATCTTACAATTGAAAGGGGAGAAAAAATTGCCATTATTGGTCCTAATGGGTGTGGCAAGAGTACTTTACTGAAATTGATTATGGGTTTGGAGAAGCCAGTTGGGGGTGAAGTCATGCTTGGGGAGCATAATGTATTGCCTAACTATTTTGAGCAAAATCAGGTGTGCCATTGTTACCGAGGAAATGCAAATTGTAATTTATTGATGAGGGTGTTGTTGGTTCCAGTTCTTCATTCCAAAACTATTATGCGGTTAATATAATTTATGTATATCTTAATTTCGTTAACAGGCTGAGGCACTTGATCTGGACAAGACGGTGCTTGAGACAGTAGAGGAAGCTGCAGAGGATTGGAGACGTGATGATATTAAAGGACTTCTTGGACGTTGTAATTTTAAAGCTGACATGCTTGACCGAAAAGTTTCCCTTTTGAGTGGTGGTGAGAAGGTAAATTCTTGATTCATGTTTTTTTATTTCATTTGACATTCAATTAGCATTTGCGAATTGTGAGTATGTAAGATTCAAGTTCCAGCTTAATTCTATGATTGAATGGTTCATTTTTCAATATTAAGTTTGAAAAAATATTACATACATGAATGATTAGCTTGAAAAAATAGTTGTAAAACTGAAAAATTTATTACTGAAGAAAAGTTTACATAGGAATTCACATTATGTATACAAGTTCCGCTACTTCCCTATATTTAAGCAATATTACAGCTGTGCGATGATAATAATTCTGAACAGATTCTAATTCTTGTTTGGCCTGATTTACTCCTGAGTGACCTATGTATAATATTTTAACAAAACTCTTTATGTGCTCCCATGTTACTCTTCAGATATAATGCTAGCTTCACTAATTTCATTGCAATGTTTCACGCATTCTCACTATCTGCATATGAAGTAAAAATATTTGGGTTTATCTTGTCTCGTTTGTTTTAATAGGCACGGCTGGCATTTTGCAAATTCATGGTAAAACCATCAACTCTGCTTGTATTGGATGAACCAACCAATCACTTGGATATACCATCTAAAGAAATGCTTGAGGTTTGCCTCACTTTTTACATATGTTTCTCCTCCTTTAAGCTCACTATCACCCATCACCATAATGATTTGTAATTATTCTACCAGGAGGCTATATCTGAGTACAAAGGCACTGTCATCACTGTATCTCATGATAGATACTTCATAAAGCAGATAGTTAACAGAGTGATAGAAGTTGACGATGGCACTTTACAGGATTATGCAGGCGATTACAATGTAAGTCCATTGATCCTTCCGTGCCCCTCTTTTCTGTGGCCAATTGATTGTTATAAAAATAAAATTTAGAATATTTAGAATTAGTTGAAACGGGTTAATTGAACTTCATTCATGAATCACGATGCAGTTTGTCTGAGTAACCGATTGAACATTAGGAGTAGTTTTTTAGTTGGAGTCTTGTTTTGACTTTTTTATGGCATTTGTATGTGCAATGTTTTGATGATTAATATCATCTACATGCATAGCATGGTTCTGGGTGCTTGAATGCCCTCAAGCCTTTGTTCGTTTATATTATCCCTGTTCCAGTGTTTCCTTCTAGGCTCCTACTAGGTGATCTTGTTTATGTCGAGTCTCATTTCTCTCATCATATTAAAATCAGAGTAAATCTGTACAACGCTTTTGGTCCGTCCCAGATTTCCTCACTTCATTTTGGCCCCTCAATTATTTTCTCATCATAGTTCCTTCCAGATGTATTCAGTTTCTTTTTGGGTCCTTCTGGTCCTTTTCTCATTTGGTTGCAGTCCTTTTCCGTGCATGCTGCAGGATGTTTGGACCATGAAAAGCTAGTATATCTGTGAGGGACTAAAATGATTGTAAATACATTGTTGAAATTTCAAAATTTCAAAATAACTGAGATCTGATTTGAGAGGGTCCAATGTAGTGTTTTACTCAAATTCTGATGCATGTATAATATGATTTTCGCTTGATATGTGTCCCCTCTTTCCTCAATGCTGTGTGACACGGTTAAATAATTGAGGGCATAACTTACTGTGCCTGGTGGTAACTTTTTGATCATTTTCTGAAGCCATATTTTCATTGCATGACTCAATAGACATAATGAATGGTAATTTTTTTGCAACTTACATAGTTCATTGAAATCTTATCCAATTTTGTAAATAATGAATACAACATGATGAGCCATTGCATGACCTATTGGAGGTTTCTAACATGTTTGAATTTTAAAAATTGCAGTATTATTTAGAGAAGAATCTTGATGCTCGGGAAAGAGAGCTTGAACGCGAGGCAGAACTTGAGGACAAAGCTCCTAAAGTGAAAGCAAAATCCAAGATGTCCAAGGTAAACATTTGTTAAACCCATGTATGAATGGGGTGGTTTATAGCATTGGAGGATAGCTTATAGATTTCACTGTTTGTTTGTTTGCAATAACAGGCAGAGAAAGAAGCACGGAAGAAGCAAAAGATGCAGGCCTTTCAGCAGGCAAAACAGAAGTCTAAAGGTGTGAAAAATTCCAAGAGATGGAATTGAGTAACCCGTTTCATTATTTCATCACAATTCACAAGAGCTCCATCTCAGAGACTAATTTATCACGTGAAGAGGAAAGAAGATGAAGTAGCACATTTAGCTAGCTACTCAGCCTCTATGTATATATCATGTTCATGTATGAATAGACTAATTGATTGCAATATAGAAAAGCTTCAATATGGCATTTGTAGTTCCTGCTAAAGATTTCAGTGTGCAGGGAACGAAAAGAAAGGAAAAAAAAAAACTAATTCACTGAGCCTCCCTTTGTCAGTCTTAGAATTATTATATAAGACCATTCATGATTCATGTGCTCTTCAACCAACAACTTAAGCTTTTGGGTAAATGACACATAATTGATATTAGGGTGCGTTTGGAAAAACAACTTATTTAAGCGCTTATGACTAATAGGAAAACCAGAGAAAGAGAAAAAGATTTGCATATGAAATATTCACTATGAATTGTTAACCGATACAATGAGGATTGAATCCTTATATAGGATTGAAGAAGCTTGCTCTACAAGCTAAACTAACAGCTAAGCTAACTCTAACTGAATGGTAACAACCTCTAACAGAATTGACAGCTGTTCCTCTAACAGAATTGACAGCTGTTCAAAACAGAATTAACAACTGTGTCCAGCTGGCATTCCAGCTGGCACACACACACTAAGCATAACCAATATTTTCATATCACCTATATACTCTAATACACCCCCTCAAACTGAAGGAGGTGACAAAAGCTGAAGCTTGTCAACTACATTCAGTTTGTCCTTGAGCTGTAGAAACCTTGTTGGGGAGAGAGCTTTGGTGAAGATGTCAGCTTTTTGATGTTCAGAGGGCACATGCTGAACAAGGAGACTCTTGTCCTGAACCTTCTCTCTTACAAAAAATATATCCATTTCCATATGCTTAGTTCTGGTGTGCAAAATAGGATTGTGAGTCAGCAACACTGTGCTCATGTTGTCACAATAAACTGTAGGAGTAGTAAAGGGAATTTTCAGTTCTGTGAGTAAAGATTGCACCCATAACAGTTCTGCAGTAGTATTTGCTAGACTCCTATACTCTGCCTCAGTGCTTGACCTTGCAACCAGAGTCTGCTTCTTAGCTGTCCAAGAAATAAGATTGGAACCAAGAAAAACACATGAGCCTGATGTGGACCTGCGATCATCAGGGTCAGATCCCCAATCAGCATCACAGTAGGCAATCAAAGGGAGAGGCCTGGTCATGGAACATGGTTGAAGAAGTACACCATGAGTAAGAGTGCCCTTTAGGTATCTTAGAATCCTTTTGACAGCTTTCCAATGCTCCTCATGAGGTTGTGCCAGAAATTGGCACACCTTGTTGACTGCAAATGAGATTTCTGGGCGAGTAATGGTTGCATATTGAAGTGCACCAACTACACTTCTATACTCAGTAGGATCCTTTAGAACAGAACCTTCATGTTTGGAGAGTTTGACGCCACATTGCATAGGAGTGGAAATAGCTGCAGCATCAAGCATGTTGACTTTGGTGAGAAGGTCTGAAATATACTTAGTTTGATTCAGCAGCAAGCTTCCACTAGTCAAATGAGTGACTTGAACACCCAAAAAATAGTCAAGTTGACCAAGCTGTTTTAGAGCAAAAATAGAATGAAGTTGAGTTGTAAGTTGTTGAATGAGAGTCATAGAAGCCCCAGTGATGATGATATCATCCACATAAACAAGCATGTAAATGCAGCCTTGTGAGGAATAGTAGGTGAATAAGGAGGGATCACACTTGCTGGCTTGGAAACCAAACTTGATGAGAACCTCTTTCAGCCTATGAAACCAAGCTCTTGGAGCTTGTTTGAGGCCATAAAGGGCCTTTTGCAACTTGCAGACCAGATTCTTGTCCTTGCGCTCAAAACCAGGAGGTTGTACCATGTACACCTCTTCTTCCAACACACCATTAAGAAAAGCATTGTTGACATCCAGCTGTTGTAGTGGCCAGCCTCTTGAAATAGCAAGTGAAAGGATAAGTCTCACTGTAATAGGCTTCACTACTGGGGAAAAGGTCTCAGAATAATCAAACCCTTGGACCTGACTATAGCCTTTAGCCACCAGCCGTGCTTTGTACTTGTTGATAGAGCCATCAGGATTCTCTTTGATTCTGAAAATCCACTTACACCCCACCGCTGTTCTGTTAGTTGGTAGAGGAACAAGAGTCCATGTACCATTGTTCATAAGAGCTGTGTACTCTTCTTGCATTGCCTTATACCACTTAGCATCCTTCATAGCTTGCTTGACAGAAGTTGGTTCCATGTGAGTAAGTAACAGAGTGGGTTGTAACCTTGGCTTGACAATTCCTGATTTGGCTCTAGTTTGCATAGGATGACTGTTAACAGCCACTGGAGGAGCTGCAACAGCCACTGAAACAGGAGTATCAGCTGGCTGATCATGAGCAGAAGATAATGCTGGGGAAGTATCTGCAGAAACTGATGAAGAAGGAACATCTGCTGAAACAGTAACACTTGGAGGCTGCTGCAGTTGTGGTGAATCAGCTGAACCTGGTGAGGAAAAGCCAGAACTAGCCAATGCAGGTGGTGTAGTGTGTGAAACTATAGGGATAGTAGATAAAGGGAAAAACTCAGCTGAGGTAGAAGAAGTAGTCTCATCAGGAAAAAGACTAGGATAGGGAAAGCGATGTTCATGAAAAAGAACATCTTTAGAGATATAAATTCTACCAGATTGATCCAAACACTTGTATCCTTTGTGATTAATTGAGTACCCTATAAACACACACTCTTTGGAATGCAAAGACAATTTAGTAGAATTATAAGGTCTAAGAAAAGGAAAGCAAGCTGACCCAAAGACCTTTAGACTCTTAAAATCAGGATGTTGACCATACAATTTGAAGTAAGGACTTGCACCTTGTAAAGTTGTTGTAGACATTCTATTTATGAGATAAGTGGCAGCAAGAAAAGCATGATCCCAGAAATGCAAAGGCATTGAGGCATGAGACAACAAAGCTAAACCAGTTTCAACTATATGCCTATGTTTTCTCTCTACACTCCCATTTTGATGGTGAGTATGTGGGCAGGTAAGTCTATGAATAATTCCCAACTTCTGAAAATGAGAGGATAAGGGTTTAAATTCCCCTCCCCCATCAGTTTGGACACTCTTAAGTTTGTGACCAAACTGCAACTCAACCATAGCTTGAAAATTGATAAAAGTAGCACAAGTGTCTGATTTTCTCTTCAAGGGAAATATCCAAGTATATCTAGTACATGCATCAACACATGTTAGAAAATATAAAAACCCACAAGAGGATTCCAGAGAGGCTGGTCCCCACAAATCAGCAAAGACAAGTTCAAAAGGAGTATTGTAAACTGCAGTAGAAGGAGAAGAAGGTAGTCTATGAAGTTTACTCAGACAACAAGCCTTGCAAAAGGAAAACACACTTTTATTATTTGGAACAGAAACATTACACAAAGAAAGAGTATGTTTAAGTACATCATGATGAGGATGACCTAATCTTGAATGCCACAAATCATAAAGAGAAATGCTACTACCACTATTACAATGTGCTGAACCAGAAACAGTAGATGAAACAGGAACAGAATGCACATCATTATTGCACTGAGTTATACTAGAAACAACAGGAGAAACAGAAGCAGAATGCAAACTAATAGCAGAAGTTGCTTTATTTGCTGCAGACTTGGAAGCTAAGCAAGCCTGTGAAGACCTTGACAAAGACTGAGAATGTAAAGAGGACAGAGAAGAAACATTGACAGCAGGTTGTGAGCTAGCTTTGGTGAGTGGTCCATCAAAGTAGTATAGACCATCATCTCCAACAGCACCAGTGAGAAGAAGCTCATAAGTGTCCTGATGACGAACACAACAATGATTGGCATGAAAAGTGAAGAAAACATTATTATCACGAGCAAAACGACTAACACTAACAAGATTTTTAGTTATAGAAGGCACAAGAAGAAGCTTTTTAAGAATTAAACTAGCTGTAGGATTAAAAGAAGAAGGAAGAGTGGCTGAACCTATAGACTGGATTGGCAGTCCTTGACCATTTCCCACCAGAAGCTGATCCTGTGTTGGTGATGGAATATGATCCACAAAAATGCCTGGATTGTTAGTCACATGGTGAGTGGCTCCAGAGTCAGGGCACCAAGCTATCTGTGATGAATTCTGTGTAGGAACAGTAGCTAACATGGCCTGAGGAAGCATTCCAGTAGAGACTTGTTGCTGTGGTGGCCTAGGAAATTGAGGTGATGGAGCAGAAGGTGCTGAGAACTGACCCTGAGGAGTCCAAGGACGAGCAAATTGCATTCCAGCAGCTTGTGGATAAGGCATTTGTGGAATACACCAAGGAGGCCATTGAGGCATGCCAGAAGGTTGAATAGCACCTGAACCATACTGAGGAAACACTGAATTACACGAAGCATAAGGAGAAAACCCAAAATTGGCCATAGAGGGAAAACCCCCAAATTGCATTGAAGGAAACCCTAAATTGACACCAGGAGCAGGGTAATTCTGACCAAAATTCCCAGATTGACCAGAATTGGTACTGGAATTAGCATGAGGACTAACTCCTGAGGGACGCGACCAACAAGAAGCTGCATCATGGCCCCATTTGTTGCAGTAAGTGCACTGGACATTGCGTCCTCTTCCGCGCCCGCGTCCTCTGCCATAGTTTCTAGAATTGCGATTTTGATCATCGCGATTCCCATAACCAGAGTCAACAGCAGCATCGACTGGCTGGAAAGGAGCGACAGCTGTCGCTGGAGGTTGCGTCGCTGGTGGCGGCGGCGCTGGAGCAGGCTGAGTCCACAAAGCTTGTGGCGGCGGCGCCGGTGTTGTAGAAGACGCAGACGGCGCTGTCGCTTGCGTCAGAAACACCGAAGGAGTGGTTTCTGCGAGTTGCTTCTTCCGCATCCTGTCAAACCGCGCTTCATGAGAGATCACCATGGCTTCCACTTCAGAGATTGTGTAATAGGTGGTTTGATTGTAGATAACAGTCATCAAAGCACTGTATTCTTCTGAGAGACCATCGAAAATCGCTTCTAGATGATCACGAAAGGTGACAGGTTCTCCAATTGAAGCAAGAGTATTCACAATTGTCTTGATTCTTTGCAGAAACTCAGAAGCAGTTTTTGTACCTTTTTTGATGTTCTTCAGTTCATTCCTCAACTGTGTTGACTGAGCACGTGATTTTGCATTGAAGAATGAGTGAATTTCTTCCCAAATCTGCCAGGAGTGCACACACTGAATCACATTTGGAAGAATTGAAGGTGAAAGAGTAGAGAGAAGCCATGTGAAGAGGAGTGAATCTTGTTGCTCCCAATCTGAGAATGCAGGATTCACATTCTCTGTGATCCTATCTGCATCAGTCAAGAACTTCTCAGGAATCAGAGGTGGATCTTGCACAAATTTCTGAAGCTTGTGTGATCTGATGACCCCTTCCACTTGTTGTTTCCATGAATAGAAATTGGAGTCATCGAGCTTGATGCTCAATTTGTGAGAAAACGCTTGAGAGAGAGTGTTTGTAGAAGAAGAAGAAGAAGGTAAGGAAGGAGATGAAGCATCCATAGCCATGGATCTTAGGCTCTTGATACCATAATAGGAAAACCAGAGAAAGAGAAAAAGATTTGCATATGAAATATTCACTATGAATTGTTAACCGATACAATGAGGATTGAATCCTTATATAGGATTGAAGAAGCTTGCTCTACAAGCTAAACTAACAGCTAAGCTAACTCTAACTGAATGGTAACAACCTCTAACAGAATTGACAGCTGTTCCTCTAACAGAATTGACAGCTGTTCAAAACAGAATTAACAACTGTGTCCAGCTGGCATTCCAGCTGGCACACACACACTAAGCATAACCAATATTTTCATATCACCTATATACTCTAATAATGACAATAAGACCATAAGCTCTTATTCATAAGCTAATTTAAGAAACTAATTGAAATAAGCTAAAAATAGGATATAGATAAGCATAAGCTCTTTTTCATAATCTAATACGTACAACTTATGAAAATAAGCTTAAAACAATTTATAAGTAGGTCATAAGCTATTTACGTAAGCTCTTCCAAACACTTACATAATTGTTTATGATATTAGATAAATTCAAATAAGTTCTTCCAAATATTCAAATAACATGACTTAAATCACTAATTATCAATTTTTATTTAACTGAAGCAATAATAGATAAATTATAATGGTATAGTTTGAAATGTTACTAAAAATGATGTTCGGAAGGTGAAAAAGTACTCCAATAGTCCAATGGATTGGATAGAAATTTACATTTAATTTACATGAAATGAGAGTAGAGTTTTTTCATGTGGTAGTTCCATATATCTCATCTTCATATTTAATAGAGGTGCCCACTAGGGTGTACAACTTTAAAATTGGTCCACCGATGCACCATCATCATATGCTGTTGGATCTGAGAATCTTGGAATATTCTTTTATTGGATAGTTAAGATTTGATAGATGATAAAATGACAATATTGTAAATAGACTTCTCTTCTACTCTCTTACTCACGGGTAGTTATGCTACCCTCTTCGCCACAACCACCCCCTCTCGCACCTTGAATTTGGAGATTCAAACTTAAGCAACTAAACTATACCTAATTAGTAATTATCCTAATTTTTTTTGGTCACACTCACACTTATGCTATCATTTGCTCATTTTCTAAGCTGAGAATTTGGAGCCAATTGTCTTAAACCCTAAGCCTCCAGACCTATTGATATATTATAAAATTGATAATGATGATTTCAAGTGTAATTAAAAAATTAAATGTGTGGGAGGATGAAGACTATTGTCGATTTGTAAATAGACTAAGGTACATAGATTTTTCACTTTATGAGTTGAACGTTGTCGTTTACATAACTAAACCCTAGTACCGCCCTCCCATCATCAGCAAGAAGCGCCGTTCAGCCGGTTATCGGAAGAAGGAAGCGCCGTTCAGAATGGGCGGTGCAGTTTTGCTCGGCATGCCGGGGCCATGGGCTGACGACTATCGCGAACCTTCCGATCCCTACACAACCAAAATCGGAGGCCTCCCTGTAACTCTTCAAACTCCACTTCATCTCTCAAAATTGGAATCAATCATAGTGAATTAACATGAAAAATTCTGTGATGTTTGAACCATTTGATTACCTTGCTCTTGCAGGATTGGCCCATTCCCATCAATGGCGATTTGCTCCGGTGCGGTGGTTGTGACTGCACACTCTGCCTTGTAGCACAGGTTTATGCTCCACTCCCGTCATCTCAGCATCGCGCTCTTTTCGTTTTGGGTTGTCTTTCGCCGAAATGCGGAACCCGCTGGCGAGTTTTTCGAGTTCAGAAGAATGGTGACGATGTGGAGAGCTTTAAGCACAGCGAGGTTCAGCTTCAAAATGCTGAATTGTGCGAAGATGTTGATGAAGATGAAGGTGAAATGGATTTGGCGCAACTGGGCAAGGCGCTATTTGAAGCTGGGACTTTGGCTGCTTCTAATAGTAAAAGCAAGAAACCAAGGAGAAGAAGACAACACAAATCCTCTGCTGCTTGTTCTCCATGTACAGCAGCAGCAGCAACTCTAGTTTGTGATGATAATCATATTGATATGCCAGGTATGATATATGATAGTGCCTTGATATGATATGAAGAGTTTAATAACTTTATGTATGCACTGATATGTGATTAGGTTTCATTATCTTGACACATAATAATTAAATTGGAGAGATGTGATTGGCGTATATTAGTTAAATTAGTTAAATTTGTACTGACTTCTAATTATCCACAAATATGGAAAATAAAGCTGATCCTTGTTACTTAAATTATGTGAACCTATGTGGTTCTTTGTGAAGAAATCGGAATGTTTCTGAAAATATAATGAGGGGAAAATGTTTGTGAATTTTTAATTAAGTTGAAACACAACCAAGGGAAATTTGTTGGTTGACTTGGATATGTCTGTGTCATGATTCCCTTGTTGCAAATAACACATCAATTGTTTTTTTTCCTCGGAAAGTGTTTAGTAGATCACCGAGGTGCTTAGACACCCAAAGAGAGAAAGGAAGATAATAGAGAGAAGTAATGAATGTGATATATGATGTCTGATATGTTAAGAAGTGAAAGATAGAGGGAAAAATGGGGTGTTTGGACTGTTGGTGGTTTATGTATTATAAGTATAACTGAATTTTCCCTCACGCAGAATGATATTGCAACGTGACTGTTCTTTGTTGAACTATTGAGCTTGTAGTATTGTGAATTTTGTGCCAATATTGTTGTAATTGGTTTTTGTTTTGGTTATTTTCAGTGGTTCCTTGCTTTTATATGTACACACAAGAAGAGCCATCTACAGGGGATCTGAGTTCTATATGCTCTAACTATGCGTCGCTTTCTATTAAGGAGAACAAAAGTGATGTTGAGGATCATTCAGAACCAGAAGAATCCTGGGAAAAGGAACGTTATGAATATGATAAAGCGTTGACTGCTGATAGAACGTACCTCAAGTTCAAGAAACGTTTGGATGCATATCCTGAGCAGTGTTTCCGGTACGTGACAAATGACGCTTTGGGGTGAACTGGACATCGAAATGCACCTGCCCCGCCCTTATCACATATTATGATCTCAATCTGGTTTAAATTACTGGTTAAGGATTCAGAATAGTTAATTGTCATCTTTATAAATGAAAGAATTATAGAGACTAGAGCAACAGCTCAAGGGTGGTGAGGTTGGCTTGTAGAATTGGAGAGTGTAATGTATGATTCTGCTGTAGCTGTTAAATACTGATCAAAGAGGCTGTTTGCTCAACCTTCACTAGAGTCTAGAGATATATAATTCTAGTCATTGTACAAATTGGGAGTTGCTATTATCTTACTGGGCTGGGATTTATGAATATGCAATAATAATTATGTCAATCCACCTGAGCTGAGGAAGCTGTAGAGAAAGTTTGGTTTCTCTATCCACTTCTCTTTCTCTCTCTCTATGGCTCCCTTTTGATGAGTGGGAGGCATACTAGCTGAGGGTAATTTAATACATTAATTGATCATGCATCCAAAGTCCAAACTATCATTCTTTTATGTATACTTTTCAAAGCATAAAGAATCTTTCTTTTTCTGTGCTACACTCCCCCTCCCTGTTCTCTTCCCTCCTATTTTTTGGGAGTAGAATAAATTTTTATTATTCCTTTGTGCAGATACGCATATGGTGGGAAGCCAATTTTAGCTGCAGCTGATGAAATAAACCCTGGCAGCTGCACGCTCTGTGGCAGACCAAGGCAATTTGAGATGCAGCTAATGCCTCCGTTACTATACTTTCTACAGGAAGCAGTTGATGAGGACCAAAGACAGATGTTGGAAAATTGGGATTGGATGACCCTTATTGTATATACGTGCTCTGAGGTTGGTATTCTGTCATTGCTATTTTTTTAGTTTTCTCAATAAACTATGCACTGCCCTTTTTCAATTTTGACAATATAGGAAAGGTTAAGTAGTAAAAGAGCTGTCAGATAGCAATGGTATCTGTATTGTGTGCCACACTGGTTATATTAGTCAAAATGCTTACTCGACAGGGACAAGAAATAGATGAATTTGCTTGCTTAGGTGGTTTTACTTGTTAAACACTGCACTAACCCTCCTGAAATTTATTGATAGTTCATCTCCCAACCTTGTTACCCCCTTCATTTATCTTAATTGTTTTAGTTCCTCCTGTTTAACATTCATGTTTTCTTGTTTTCACCACTATCTTCATCGTAATTCATTGAATGGGAGGATATATGTTTTGATGCTTATAAAACGATTTGACCATGAAAGTTGTTTAAGCTTTGTCTGAATAATTCACAGCTGTGGACAGCTACTATCTTGGAGAATTGTTCTTTATTTACTGGAAGAATGTAGGTTTAATTCTTTGTAGAGAATATATATATTTGGTGAATTTTTCCTTTTGTGCTTGTGCCTTGATTTTCTCAGAGTTGTTGTGAAGAGACTGAACTAGCGAAGTCCAATAGTAAGGGGTGGATTGTAGCAGAGGAGGCTGTTGTGGCTCAGAATGAGGAATCCTTGCCTATTCAGCTTGGCTATTTCTCGTGATTGCTGGTGTTGGTGTAAGAATACAATATGTTTCATTTATAGTGAAAGCTTGAAAAGTTTGCAAATTTGAAGGAATTGAGAAAATTGTAGCTTAATCAAATAGAAGGAAAGTTATGTTACTTAGTATCGTTGTATTCTACAATGAATGTCTGTTGAGAGTAACAAGGTAGATGCTGCATCCATTACCTTCCAAAGGTCCTATAGCTAGAGGTATAGAGACAGAAAAACTACAAGTCAAATCATTGCAAGAGACTTAAATTTAAGTGGTTGTTAATCTCTAAATTGAATACATGATTGAGTTTTATGGTGTTGTATGATCCATATAGTTGACCTCACTGACCTCACATAGAGGGAAAAAGCTTAGTTATTTATAATTTTGAAGCTAGCTTTCTAGGCTTTAAAATCGTGGAACTCTCAGATAAAGAAGAGTCTTACTAGTCCTGTGCTAATGGCCGTTCAAGTACTCATTCATGACCGCATATTAATTTAAATGATTGTTTATTGAAGTTGTAGGTGAATACTCCCTCTGGTCCTTAATTCAAGAATCAACCAAATATTTCACACCCCTTAAGAAAGTTTGTTATCCATAATGGTGAATTTCCAAAATTACCCATAATGCAATTTCAAATGTACAAGCAAGTCTTGGTGAAAATGAAAGCGATTATAATTAATGTTACATTTCATAATTAAGTAAGAAAAATATTGTTAAAAAATAATTAATATGGTGCAAAATTCAATATGGTGTTTCCCACCCTACAAAAAACATTTCCTACCTCACTTTAATGTAGTAAATTTCCATAATAACCTTATTTATGTTCATTACCGAGTTCTTAAAACTGGAACATCAATTAACTTACACTTCATTTCATACTGTTTGTTTATACTCCCTCCGTTCCTTATTAACTGTCCACTTTGAAGAAATTTTTTTGTACCCTTACAGAAACAATAAATGAAGAAAGATAAAATGCATTTTAAAGGGTGATATAAGAAAACAAATAATACTTTTATGAAAATCAACATAATTAATTGCTTTTCTTAATTTGTGTGAACCTTCTCTTCCTGGACAGATAAATATGAATGGAGGAAGTAGAGTTTAAGACTTAGAAGGTAGTTTGAAGGTTACGTGTTTTGAGCTAATATTACTGTTGTGGCATATGCACATGTTTCGGGTTCTTGAAAACCCGAAAGCATAAATTCTCAATATATGTTTTGAGTCTTTCAAATTTGAGAAGACATTCAAACACTATTTGAAACTTGAAAAACTACTATTGTGTTTTAACAATACAGAGTTTTAGAACCCAATATTGGCCATGAATTTACATTCTGGGTTTTAAATCCCGAAAGCAAATTTAACAATAATTTTATTTTTGCCCATAAGGATTAAGAACCCGGTAATAATAAAACAGTGATAGAAACAACAACATAATCATCAAAACATCAACATAATCCTAGACATAAATGAAATATTCAAACATAATCGTAATCGAAATATCCAAACATCGACATAATCCAAATATCCAACAAAATAATCACAACATCAACTAAATGTCTATGAAGTAAAGGTGGATAAGTCAGGGGCCTTGTTTCTCCGTTGATATACGAAGTTGGTTGTCGTCCTCCACGTTGCGAAGTCCAAGGCCCTCTGTAATATAGCTTGCCTCTGTCCTCCATGTGGAGGCACATCATCTGCTGCTAGAACCTCTCCATTCGCCGATGACAACCTAAAAATAATGTGATTTTGATGTTTGGGTATAACGAAAGTAAAAACCCAATTGAGGAGAGCTAGCTCGATAGAATGAGATTAAGTACCATTAAATTATCAGCCATCCGTATAGACTCAAGTTTGATGAGAGGATGAGATATTCGGCTATGGCATGACATGTACGTAGGTACACTCTGTTAGAAAAGTAACTCGAACCTCTATCAAAATGACATGAGTGACATACGAGGCGTACGAGGCATTCGTCTCCTCCCCTGCGACTGGTGAATTTGTAACTGTCTGAGGGGACGGGGGATCATTTGTTTGTATCCAATCTTTTGGAGCACTCTCTCTGGTAAATAGGTCGTATGATATTTGTTGCACGAATGTACTTGGAATATAGTGACAAGGGCTGCAATGGTTGATGCCCCTAGTGATCAAAATAGGGTATTCAGATGACGAAGTGAGCATCCATGTCATCCAATTGTACCCGTTATGTTGCACTGGCTCATAACCAGTCCTAATGCACCTGCATGTCCTCTGTGTAATCACTCATCCTACCTCTATTAAAAAATCTCAAGTGGAAAATGCTCGTAAACCAAAGTCAACATGAGGATAGTGTAATCGTCGAGCTGTCTCATTGACCTTAAGCTAGAGTCCTCTAACTGATCACACAAACATGCAAATGCACTTCAAGTCATAATATGTCTTAAGCCTTTTCATATCATTATTAATTTTGACTCCAATTAATCTAAACTGTGTCAAGAACTCTTGAGGGACAAACACCCTTCAGAGTCTCTCTGACACAGTCAAAATTAGTTGGTGTGGGGATCCAAAATGATGAAAACAATTTTAAAAGATTATGGACCGGAGTACAATAACATAGATGCAACCAACTTTGGCAAATGAGTCGGTGGCTCTAGACATGTAATGAATTAATGTGTTTAAAAGCGATTGAGAATTAAGGCTTTATTTGAATGGAAATGTGAAAATTAGAGAAATGAATAAGAGGAAGAAATATAAATTTGGTGATTTTTAAGTTGTTTGATTGAGAGAAAATGAGAGAGAATGAAAGGAAAAACGAGAGTGATATTTTTATAATTACTATTTTACCTTTTGATATAATTTTATAATTTTATTACTATAATTTTATTTTATATTGTAAATGATTATAATATATTTATATTAATACTATAACTATAACACTTAGGTTTTATAAAATAATTTAATTAAACATTTTATTAATATTTTTTCTGTTTAAATTATTATTATAACATATTTTGTCATAATTAAATTTAATAATATAGTTAACTATCTAAGCAAAAATGTCAGGGACTAAATCCAATTCAATCTTATTTTATAGGACTAAAAACATATTTAACCCTAAATATTTACATTCTCTCATATCTTTTTCTACGCAACCAAATAAAATGAGAGATCCACGTCATTCTTTCTCTACTCTTTGTACTTTATTATCATCTTACCAAACAACCTACAAACTCTATTATTTTCTCATCGCTTTTTCTCTTCTCATTTTCTCTCTTCTTATCTTCTAACTTTCTCTTCTAAACCAAACAAAGTCATCACTATCTAAGAATGAACTTTTTACCAAGTTTATAAGAAACATAGACATAACACAAGCCTATGAATTTGGGTTATTATCGAATCCTTTAATTCCTAATCCATTTTAAATATATCCATTGACTTAAGGTCAAGATCCACCTACACATTTGTCAAATCCTTGGCGGAAGTGTTGAAGCCAGTATAATTCATACAATTAATTAGGCTCAGTAGGATTAACGAGTGTATAGTTAATGAGTGCTAGATATAGCACACAGTGTAACTGAGTTTGTCAGAACTATCAATAAACAATTAATCATTTTTCTCTCAAGACTTATCTCTCTCTAGCTTTCTCTCTCTCTCTCTCTCTCTCTCTCTCTCTCTCTCTCTTCCTCTCAAGAGAACCTTCTGGTTCTAACAGTGGCATCAAGAGCAAGTCGATCAGGAGCCTGTGGTAGTGCCCAGGGCGGTGCAAGGTGGTGCTGCGGCGAGGCGACGCAAGGAGTTCTAGTGGCGGAGCTCAAGGCAGAGATCAACGGGTTGAGAGAATTCAAGAAGAATTGAAGAACAGAGGGCGATGTCGACATCGAATTCGCTTCCGATGATTCTTCCTACTCTCGATGGGAAGAATTATGATCATTGGAGTGTCCAGATGAAAGCAATTTCCGGATTCCAAGAGTGCCTTGAGGTTGTTGAATATGGGTTTGAAGAAATCACTGAATCTTCTTATGAAACCCAGAAATCTGCACACCGTGAAGCCAAGAAGAAGGATTGCAATGCAATTTTCTTGATTCATCAGTGCGTTGATGTTGCAAATTTTGAGAAGATCTCAAAGGTAAAATCTTCCAAATAAGCATGGGAGATATTGGAGAAAAGTCATTATGGGTTGGCAAAGGTGAATAAGGTTAGACTCCAGACGATGAGGAGGCAATATGAACTACTTCAGATGGAGGAGCAAGAATCTATTGCAGAACATTTCACCAGAATCAGAAGCTTGACCAACCAGATGAAGACCTACGGTGAGAGCATGCTAGATCAAGGAATTGTTGAAAAGGTACGCAGAGCCCTTACTCCTAAATTTGATCATGTAGTGGTAGCAATAGAGGAATCTAAGGACACTGAAACTCTCAAAATTGATGAGTTACAAGGATCCTTAGAGGCACATGAAAACAGATTTAAGGAGAGATCAGGTGATAGGGAATCTGAACAAGCTTTGAGTGCTCAATGGAGAGGAAAAAATAATTCTGGGCAGAATGATGTGAAGAAAGATAAGGGAAAATGGACTGGGGATAAGAGGAATGATGTTGGAGGCTCAAGCTCACAAGAGCAAAGATCTCAGAAGTCAAATTCTGATTAAAGTCATGCCAAGAAAGGTGGAAACCAGAACAATGGGAAACAGAAGAAGGATAAGAGCAAGATCCAATGTTTCAAATGCAGAAATTAGGGGCATTTTGCTTCAGAATGCAAGCAAAAGAAGGCTACCTGAGGCAAGGAAGAGGAAGCCAGATTAGCTAAAGACGATGATTCAGATTCTGATGAGGTGTTGTTGTTAGCAAGGTGTGAAAATCCAGATTTGAACACTGAAGAATATGAGAGCAAAGTGCTAATGGTGACTACCAAGAATGACCAGAATGCCTCCAACAACTGGTATCTTGACACATGGTGCTCCAATCATATGACTGGGCACAAGGAGTGGTTTGTATCCATTGATGACTCTGTGAAGACAAGGGTGAAATTTGCTGATGATAGCTTCATTCGTGCAGAAGGAATGGGGAGGGTGATGTTCCAGAGGCAGAATGGCAAAACTTCCTACATTGCAAATGTCTTGTATGTGCCTAAGATGAAGAACAATCTTCTCAGCCTAGGCCAGTTACTTGACAAAGGGTACGAGATGACGTTAGAGGACAGAATGCTAAAGGTTTTCAACAAGAAGCGAGTTCTGATTTTCAAAGCACCACTCTCACAGAATAAGACATTCAAGGTTCCCCTCACATCATAGATCAAAAGTGTTTGGAGGCAGTGGCTGATGAATCATGGAAGTGGCATCACATATTGGGTCACCTCAACTTCAGGAGCTTGGAACAGATGAGCAAGGAAGGATTGGTCACTGGACTACCTCACATCAAATCACCAACTGAATTGTGTGATGAATGCATGACAAGTAAGCAGTCCAGAAAATCTTTTGTTTCACATATACCAACTAGAACTACTAAACCATTAGAAGTTGTGTATAGTGATGTGTGTGGACCTTTTGAGGTTCAATCTATTGGAGGGAATAGATACTTTGTGACTTTCAAGGATGATTTCACAAGGAAGCTATGAGTGTATCTCATTCAGAAAAAGGGTGAAGTCTTTGGAAAATTCAGAAGCTTCAAGACACTTGTAGAGAAACAATGTGGTGAGAAGCTGAAGCTGCTGAGAAGTGATGGAGGAGGGGAGTATGTTTCACATGAGTTTTCTCATTTCTGTGAAAAGGAAGGCATCACACATGAGGTGATTTCCCTATACACTCCTCATCATAATGTAACTGCTGAAAGAGTCAACAGAACCATTCTCAATATGGCTAGGAGTATTCTGAAGACTAAGAAGCTTCCCAAGAAGTTTTGGGGTGAAGCAGTGGATACTGCAGCCTACATTCTGAACATGTATAGTACAAAAAGGCTGAAGAACATGACACAAGAGGAGGCATGGTCAGGAAACAAGCCAAGTGTGAAGCACTTTAGGGTGTTTGGCTCAATCTGCTATAAGCATGTCCCCGATAATAAGAGGAAGAAGTTGGATGATAAGGGTGAAAGATTGATTCTCCTAGGATATCATTCAACAGGTTCTTATAAGGTATTTGACCCTGTAACTGGTAGCAGTTCATTTAGTAGAGACTTGAGGTTTGATGAGTCTCAACACTGGGATTGGAGCTCAGATACAACAACTTCAAGGAAAGTCTCTTATCTGGACTTTGACAGTGGTCAGGAAATTACAAGTGGTGAAGGTACTGCCACTACTACCGTAACTCATAGACCTCAAAGGGAAAGACAATTGCTAGCTAGATTGAGGGATTATGAGATGTTCCCTGATTCCACAATCACATCTGAAGGTGATTTTGTGCACATGGCTCTGTTAGCTGAAATGGAACCAATGACTTTTGAGCAGGCAGCTAAGGAACCTCACTGGATTGAAGCTATGAAGGAGGAAATAATATCCATTGAGAAGAATGGCACATGGGAACTCACTTCATTACCCACTGGGAAGAAAGCTATCTCAGTAAAGTGGGTTTATACAGTGAAATTGAAGCCAGATGGGACAGTGGCTAAGTACAAAGGCAGGCTAGTGGCCAAAGATTTCTTGCAAAGACCAGGGTTGGATTTTGATGAGGTCTTTGCTCCTGTGGCAAGGATAGAGACAATGAGGCTAGTTATTGCAATTGCAAGTTCTCAGAAATGGTCTCTATGGCAGATGGATGTTAAATCTGCATTCTTGAATGGTCCACTGGATGAGGAAGTTTTTGTATCTCAGCCACCTGGATTTGAAGTTTCTAACCAAGAGAAGAAGGTGTACAAATTGCATAAAGCACTCTATGGATTAAAGCAAGCTTCCAGAGCTTGGAACAAGAGGATATATGGCTTTCTCTTGCAGCTTGGATTTCATAGATGCAAAAGTGAGCATGGTATCTACATTAAAGGTAACTCCCTGGATTCTTTGATGATCATATGCCTATATGTAGATGACCTACTGATAACTGGCAGCAAGGATGATGAGATTGAGGATTTCAAAGAAAAATTGAAATTGGAGTTTGAAATGTCAGATTTGGGGTCCCTTTCATATTTCTTAGGGATTGAGTTTTTCAGAAGTGATGATGGGATTCTAATGCATCAGAACAATATGCTTGAATGTAATCCATCTTCAACTCTAGTTGAAACTGGAAATGTGTTGAGCAAAGGAGTCTCTGAAGATCAAGCTGTTGATTCAACTCTCTACAGGCAGATGATAGGTTCTCTGAGGTACATTTGCAACTCCAGGCCTGACATAGCCTATGGTGTTGGCTTAGTCAGCATATTCATGGAGGATCCTAGACATTCTCATATGTTGGCAGTAAAGAGATTGCTCAGATACTTGAAGGGAACCATGGATCATGGGGTTTTGTTCCCAGCTGAGAAGAATAAGGAGTTAAAAGTTGTGTATGGCTATACAGATGCTGACTGGTGTGGGGATAAAAGTGATAGGAAAAGTACCACTGGTTATTTGTTCAGATATGGGGATGCATCAGTGAGTTGGAGTTCAAAGAAGCAACAAGTTATAGTATTGTCATCATGTGAAGCTGAGTACATAGCAGCTTGCATGGGTGGATGTCAAGCTTTATGGTTGCAGTCATTGCTCAAGGAAATGGGAATGCACACTGAAGATCCAATGCTACTGTTAGTGGACACTAAGTCAACAATCAATCTAGCCAAGAACCCTGTGTCTCATGGTCGCAGTAAACACATTGAGACCAAGTATCATTTTCTGAGAGATCAAGTAGACAAGAAGAACTTGAAGTTAGAGTTTTGCAAGTATGAGGAACAACTTGCAGATATACTCACAAAGCCCTTGAAGAGGGACACTTTTGTAAAACTGAAGGAGCAGCTTGGAATTGTTAGTTTAGCTAGTATGAATTAGGGAGGTGTGTTGAAGCCAGTATAATTCATACAGTTAGTTAGGCTCAGTAGGATTAACTAGTGTATAGTTAATGAGTGCTATATATAGCACACAGTGTAAATGAGTTTGTCAGAACTATCAATAAACAATTAATCATTTTTCTCTCAAGACTTATCTCTCTCTAGCTTTCTCTCTCTCTCCTCCTCTAAAGAGAACCTTCTGGTTCTAACACGAAGTCTGCACATATGTCAAATCTTTAGCGCAAGTGTAGAATTAAACATGTCGGGCCAAATATCCCTTGCCAAGTTGAACGTATCAATGTCATTGCACTCAATTCAAAATCTTTCTAATCATTTTCACATCATTCTTGACTCTAACCCGAACTAATGCAGAACTCAGGTCAAGAAACTGTGGAGGGACATGAGCAAAAAATTAGTGTTGATGACCAAAACACGGAGTTGAAATTGCTCAAGCTATTCTTTAGATATACTGTGCAAGAATGTCAGACCATATGAGAAAATCAAAACCACAATCCTTCAACTGAGCTGAGGACAAATCTACCTTTTAAATTAGTTGGAGTTAAAGTGCAAAGGCACAAATGCAACCAAGTCGACAAAGGCACAATGGCCTTGAGGTTAATTAGTTCTACATCAAACTAAACCAATTAATATGTTCAAAAGAGATTGAAAATTAAAGGAATTGACTTAATAAGTCAGGTCTTCAAATATATTTAAGCCTTTAAAATATGAACACATTTTTTAATAAATAAAAAATATGTTTATATCTTATGAAAAAGACCAATCACATTAAAGTGTGTTAGGAATCAGGAATGTATTTAAAAGAGTGTGTTGCTAGCACTCCTATTAGAGAAATGGAGAAAATTATGATGACATTTTTATGACGAAATAAAAGACAAGGGAAAATAAGATGAATAACTTGGAGTCACATATGTAAAAGTATTCATGGGGGAGGATTGAGGTTAGGATTTTTTAAGTTGGAAAAACAAAGCTTTTTCATTCAAATGGCTATAGAGATTTGCGAATGAGAGTGCGGCTCTTTAAAGAAAGATCATTTGTGATAAATAAAACCTGAGTGAGAATGAGCTAATCTTCCACAATAAGAACGGTTTCTTCATGATGTTTTTTATGAGGGAAGGGGGGATATTTTAGCTTCAGTTTTCATAAATGATTAGTTGTACAAAGGGGAGAGTATCCGGTTCTGGCTGGATCTGTGAGTTGACATAGTATGTTTAAAGGGGAAATTTTCTTGATCCATACTTTCATGCTGCTTCAAAGTTCTCATGTTCAAGTTTCGCTAAGTTGTACGTTTCGTATATATATCCACCAATGTTCTTACCGGTCTCGAAGCAGACTCTTATGAAGAAACTTATTGTTCTTGCGGTGGAGGTGAATGAGGCCACCTTGTGAATTGCCACCAGAATGTCAATGTTTGGTAACAAGAAAGAGTCTTTTGAGCATGCTTTGTTGAGATATGTGAGAATAAACACATGTCACTTTTTGTTTCAATTTTTAACCAAAGGAACGTTGGACAACCAAGTCGTGTAACCTAAGGCTGTCCACCGGTCGGGTTCGGTCGGTTTCGGGCCCAAAAAGGTCCACCGACCGAACCCGTATGACATAAAATTGGGCCCGTAACAGACATGACATGTGTCGGTTTGGATCGGTTTCGGTTTGGTCGGGTAACGGGCGGGTCGGGTCGGTTCCACCGGGTTTTGCAGAGAACAGAAAGATGAAGAACCATTACCAAACAAATTAACCAAGAACAACATAGTCAAGAACAAGTTTTCAATTGCTTTTCTCATGCGAAATAGCATGTTCATTTCATCTTGCGATATCAGAATAGATTGAGGCAAAATGAAGATAAACAGGCTATTACGGACCAGAGAAGCATGGAGGAAGAAGGCAAGAAGCCATACAGATGCAGTGGTGGAGTGAGTGGCTAGGGTGGTGGCGGCACAGAGTATGGCGACGCAGGGAGGGGTGGTGGCGGCGGATCTGAAAAGAGAAGGGTGGTGGCGGCTAGGGTTTGGAGTTTGGAGAGAAGAAGAAGAGGAGGAGAAGGGTGGTGGCGGCGGATGTGAAAAGGAAGGGTGGTGGCGGCTAGGGTTTGGAGTTTAGAGAGAAGAAGAAGAGGAGGAGAAGGGTGGTGGCGGCGGATCTGAAAAGAGAAGGGTGGTGGCGGCTAGGGTTTGGAGAGAAGAAGAGGAGGAGGAGAAGGGTGGTGGTGGTGGTGGCGGCGGCGGGTCTGAGAGAGAGAGCAGAGGTTGAGAGAAGAAGAGAATGAAAGTTGAGAGGTTGAGAGAGAGAGAGAGAGGTTGGGACGGCTAGCATTTGGGAGGGTGAGGGAGGGTTAAAATAGAGTATTTATAGTGGGTGGGGTAATGGGCTAGGGTTTCTGAAGCCTTTTTTTTTCCTCCCCTCACTCACACACAATGGGCTGGGCCGCTGGAGGAACTTTTTTTTTTATATCCCTAATCGGTCGGGCCGGTCGGTTCAGAACCCAGACCGACCCCGACCGGTTAAAACCGATTTTTTTAATTGTAAGACCCGAGAACCGACCCGGCCCGCCCGAAAAGCCTTTTTTTGGCCACGGGCCGGTCGGGTTCGGTCGGGCCAAAAAATTTTGGACAGCCCTAGTGTAACCTATTTCGTGACCAAAACACATATGTCACTCTAGCATTGTCCAAGCTAGGATTGCATTATACAAGGTTGGACAATCTGCCACTAGTAATTACCAGCTAATCGTTATCAAGTTATGCCGATCTTCAAGGGTCCTAGCTACGAAGGGCTATGAGGACTTCTATATTCAAATAGGTCCTAACCGACATACAAGAAAAACATTGATTAGCATCAGTCAAAAGGTGAATTTAAGTGAAAAGCATAGTTTAAGTGAATTAATATGGAAATTAGAGGCTTCCTAGTAACTCTTTAAACCACACTCTGCCTTATTGCCCAGGTTCATGCTCCTCTTTCATCATCTCAACATCACAACATGCTGCTTCTTTCATTTACGGTTGTTAAGCAGGGAAGGCAACAACTCAAAGAGGATTCAGGGTTGAGGGGTTTCACTTTTAAAACCTCTGCAGCAACAAAAACAAGGAAGGAGAGCTCACACACAGGGCAATTGTAAATTTTCATTTACATTTGTAGTGAAATCAATGCCTATTTTGTTAACTGTGCACAAAATAAGATGTTGGAAAGTTATCAAAAATAGCATTGAATTCAATCATAACATATATGTAAATTTGTATTTTTCTCAATTTTTAGTATCATCTAAAGTATAGAAGTCTATTATTGTAAATGATAGTAGTGCATGTTTGCTTTAGGGTTGATATGAGTGTCTTCTCTAAGGGCTTAGTATTTGGCTTGAAGAGAATTGTAAAGGAAGAAACTTTAGGGGCGTAGGTGATGGATTTGGGCAGCGCTTATGCATATACGACATGGTTAATGGTAGAAGCCATGAGGGAGAAGAATGTCCAAGGAAAAATGGAGGGTGGAGAAGAAGTGAATGGAGTTTACATGATGTAGGCTGTGGAGAAGGGTTGAGGTTGAGGTAGAATACCGTTCATTTTATAGTGAGTTGAACTGTTGAAGGTTCGGTTCTGTAGAAAGAGTCATGGCTATTGGATGGTGAGTGCAGCAAAGGGCAACCGTTGTTTTGTTTTTGTTTTTTTTTAAAACAAAAGTTATATATATATATAAATGGTCGATAGTACAAAAAGACATCCAATGCTACAAAGCATATAATAAAACTGCTACCTAGTGATCATGAGAACAAACTCAGATAAAAACCTACGAGACGGACATCCGTCGGGGACCCAATTTGTGATAAAAGTCACCAATGTTCAGAAAACCGGACCGGTCACCGAACCGGTGAAGGTACTGGTTTAAGGTTTAAAAGTTGAACCGGGGTCGAACCGAGGTTGAACCGGGGTCAACCTTTAATAATTCAAATGGTATCAATATCAATATCAATATCAATCAATATATATTAGAAAAGAAGAACTTCCATCAGGCTGATTTAGTGACGTGTCATTCTCACGTTAATTCTTAGTGACGTGTCATTCTCACGTTAATTCTCATAAAACAAATTCCACGTGTCATTCTAAGGTTAATTCTAATAAAAAAAATACATTTTTAAATTTTAGATTTGATTAGGATTTAGGTTGTTTATTTCTTGATTTTATCTTAATTTATTTTTGATTTATTTTTAGAGTATTAATTAATTTTTATGGTATTTTTATTGAATTTTTTTAAATAGAGATAATATCTATTTAAATAGAGATAAGTTTAGATAGATTTAGTTTCTTTTTATCTCTTTTTTAGATTAATAATAAACTAAATCTTAACAGATATTCAACAGAGTCCTTATATATCTTTGGCTTCTATACATTGGCTTCTATACATTTTCAGGTCTCTTGGGTTAAATAACATTTGTGATTTTTCTCCTTGATTTGTAGGTTGAAGAAAGTATTCGTAATGACGGGGTTAATCTCATGGCAGAGCGGTGTGATTACCTTTGAGACTCACGATATTGCTCAGGTTGGTGCTACGATCTATGATGGAAAATTTGATGTATGGATTCTCATCATTTATTACTTTTGCCCCTTTTTTTTAGATTTATGGATCTGGAAGGTGATATCATTTTCTCTTCCTATTTTCAAATTTTTTTGATGGCCCAAAGATAGGTCAAGGTTGATGGGGATATCTAGAAGAAGGAGCATGAGATGCTATCATTGAAAGGTTTGAACTTTACATGACATTTACTATGTAGTTTTTAGATTCATGTCATGCCTTAAAAGTAATAATCTCCTTAGCACATGTGAGAGAGAATTTGATTTGAGTTTCTGGCCATTTATATTGATTGATTGTTTGGTCCTTTATATGCATCTTCTATAAACAGTCTGCAAAGTGTTTAGTTAGTAATTATGGGTGCTAAGGTAACATATGTCCTACTATATGATGGGTGTCTAATTCAGATTGTAGGCTTAGACTTAATGTAGAACACGGATGTTGTTATTTGGTAGAACATAGATGAAATATCAACCATATTGTTGTGGTTTTGATGATTTTATGATATTTTTCTTGCATTCTTACAAAGTTTTCTTCAACACATTGAATGCACTATTTCTCTATGAACAATAATTTTAAATTAAAAAAAAATTAACTTTCAATTTTTTTTAATTCAAACAAAAAATTAAAGTTAATTTTTCATCCAAAAATTTTGTATTGAATCTAAAGGAAAAATTTATGTTTGTTTTTCTCTTCTGTTGTGAGTTTTTTTATTTTATTTTTAGAGTATTAATTAATTTTTATTGAATTTTCATATTTTTATTTAATTCAGGATTTTATAAATTTTTATTTTTGATTTGTGAGATTTTGGTAGTTTTTATCTATCCTTAATTAGCACATTTTTAAATTTTAGATTTGATTAGGATTTAGTTTGTTTATTTCTTGATTTTATCTGTGGGTCTTTTATTTTATTTTGGATTTATTTTTAGAGTATTAATTAATTTTTATCGTATTTTTATTGAATTTTCGGATTTTTATTTAATTCAGGATTTTATGATTTTTTATTGTGATTTGCTAGATTTTGGTAGTTTTAATCTATCTTTAATTAGTTCCTTTTTAAATTTTAGATTTGATTAGGATTTAGGTTGTTTATTTATTGATTTTATCTTGGGTCTTTTATTTTATTTTGAGAGTATTAATTTTTTATGGTGTCTTTATTGAATTTTCGGATTTTTATTTAACTTATGATTTTATAAGTTTTTATTGTGATTTGCTAGATTTTGATAGTTTTTATCTATCTTTAATTAGTACCTTTTTAAATTTTAGATTTGATTAGGATTGAGGTTGTTTTTCTTGATTTTTCTTAATTTGTCTTATTTTTATTTAATGTTAATTCTAGGAAAAAGGGAGTTGATCTGGTAGTGAGGGTCCACAGAGCTACCATGGACACACAGAGATTTGATGGTTGCTAGGTGAATTTGGCAGAGTTTCTCAATAGCTGCGGACTGCGATTATTTCTACATTTTTTCCACTTATCACCCAAGAGAAATGTGTTTACTTAAATTTTCAAACTCATGTAAGGATGTAACAGAAGAGGAAATTAATCAGGGACTACTAGGTTAGTTAGATGTTATTATAGTAGTTACTTAGTACTAGGATGAGATGAACTATAAATAGAGGGAAATTTTATGAGTTTGTATTGTGATTTGCTAGATTTTGGTAGTTTTTATTTATCTTTAATTAGTACTTTATTAAATTTTTTATTTGAATAGAATTTAGATTGTTTATTTCTTGATTTTATCTTAATTAAAAAAATATTTTCTAAAATTCGACCTGGGATGCACACTCCTTTAATTCATATTTTTATTTCATTCAATAAATATAGCATACACTCATGAATTAAAAATAAACATGAAATATCAACGTTTTTTTGACTAGAAATTACGTAAAATCAAAGTAAAAACTAGCAAAAATCACTAAAAAAAAAATCAGCCACCATGTAACATTATATTTAATGTAAATGAAAATTTTAAATTCCTCATCTCTTGATTGTAGAGCCGTTCTATTTTAGGTGATAAACTAGGTAATTTATTATTTTTTGTTTATAAAAAATTTCATGTGTTATTCTATTAGAAAGTTTCTCTTCTGTTGACACGTGTCATTCCATATTTCAAAAGATTTGCTCTAATTATCTAAGATTTACCTAGATTACTCATTACTAAATTTATTTTCAAAATAAATTTTGAAACCGTTTTCATTATCTCTTCAAATTAGGAAAATTCTCTATGCTAATTTACTGCATATTTACCGGAATCCCCTGATTTCTCCTTTTATTTTTTTCATGATCTACAATATAAAAATAAAATATGTAGTGCTGAGATTATAAAATATCAAAATTTTAAAATATTTTTCCTAATTAACTAAGATACTGCATCAACCATCTCATCTCTTATATGTACCTGCAACTCGACTTAAAATTCAAAAAGCAAACATATAACTATCATATCTTATTTCTAACAAACTCAATCTCCTAATATCATAAATTAATTAATTCCATTATAATTTTAATAACCAATAAAAGAAAGCAATAATCGACTCAAAATATATTAAAATACACACTCAACCAAGATACATGGACAATTGAACATGTACACGAAGCATGAGTTTTCCAGAAACATGGACTCAAATACAACTAGGTTCTTAAACAGATATGACTAACAGTGTATTATAGCCATTATTGGAGAATGATTTTGATGTTGGATCCAAATAGATTGGATATGAATGTAGTTTGTGGTGATTTAGGCATTTGATGTTGGATACATTCTTCAACTATATTCTTTGGATTGGAGGATGCATCTTGCTTTCTCCCAGCAAGGTCCTAAGAGGTGTGTGTGGATTCTTTGTTTCAGCATGATTAGAAGATGGATAGATGATTGGAGGATTTTTAAAGGCTCTAACAACTATGTTTGTACATAAGGTAATTTCAAACTGATTTTTTGCACTTTTTTTTATGGGATGGCGAGAAATAATGATCATCCAAGTTTATTTTGTTTTTATTTTTTAAATTCTATCTCTCACGATCAATAATTGTTAGTTAATTTATTTTTAACAAGTGACTATGCTACCTTTGTCAGTTTGATAATCGTACCATTGTTGATTATGCATATGATTTCTTATACAAAGGTATGTTCTTTTCATATAAAACCTTCTATTGTTGTATTTGGAGTACTATTTTTGTGTAATTGAAGGAGTGATCGCATTCAGAAATTATGCACCTTTTGAAGAAATTTTCTTTTCCACTCTTAAGATGGGAAAACAATTTGATGTTTTGTATTTTGGTCAAGTTTCTGGAACTCTATTCCCTGATTAACCATTGTTTCAATGGAGGTTTGGGAATTAGATTTCTCGTTTAAGAAATAAGTTATTAGAAGCAACTTGAGAGGTAATTTTTGAATGGTTAAAATTAAAACCATACATGCTCGCAATTGATGTCAAGTTTGTGTTCCGTCCTGATTCAAGTCTACTCCTTTTTCCAAGTATGCTTACATTGCTTTTCTCCTTCTCTAAGAAGGTGGTTTAGGGCAGCAAAGATTCATTTTTACTGCTTTTATGTCAGTTGTGTGTCACTTTGAGGCTAACCTTCTAATCAAGTATTTTACTTTGAGACTAACCTAGCTTTTAGCCACTGTTTATGCCTTTTATTAACTTTTAGAAGAATCAGTCAAATTTATGTTTAAGATAAAATCAAATCACTGAATCATGTATTTGATCCCAGTATAATATATAGATGATTTGAACTGATTGATGATTTCTATTGTCTTAGGACTTAGGAGCAAAGCTCTAATTGTGGAAGTGAGGCTCAAGAATTTGACTATTAAGGTTGATTCCTATGTTGTTAGCAGAGCTTTGCCAAATATACCAAGTTCTGCATTGAACATTGTAGTAATACTTCTTGGTACCTGTGGGATAAGTACTGCTATGAGAACAAAGCTTTACTAAGGTTGACCCTTTGTTTCTCATATAAAAGCGCTTTTACGCGGTCAAAAAAGCATCTCATGCAGTAGCACTTCAAGGGGATCAAAGAAGTAGGTGAAATGTGAATTTTTAGATGGTATGATGTCATTAGGGGTGCACATGGGTTGGGTTGGATGAATTTTGGTCAAAATAAAATCCGAACCGATCAAAATTGTCTGGGTTGGGTTGGGTTGGATTTCACGAATTTCTTCTTCGGACCCGATCCGAACCAACCCGACGAAGTTCCGATTGAATTGGATGCATTGATTGGGTCACTATATTAAAATAATAATATATCTGAAATATTAAAAAATCTTGAAAATATTATTATAAATTCAGAAAAAGTTATAAAAAATACTAAATATGTTATAATACTAAATAACATGAAAATAACACAAAAAGTTATACCAAATAGCATGAAATAATACCACATAAATGACATATAGGCTATAGCCAAATATCATGAAAACATAAAACTTCATTACCAAATGATATGAAACAATCTAACATAAATAGTACCTAAAATGTGAAAAGCAACACTAAATGTCATGCCATGACACCTAGAACTTAGATGTCTCCAACATGCCAAATAATATATATAGACATGTAACAAATAACTACGAACAAATACTCTAAGTTCAAATATGACAACTAACTACAAATACTTAAGTCTCAAAGTTTCAAAAAGTCATTACTCCGACACTAGCACTCCAAGTATGAATAAAATTATAAAAAAGTTTATTATTATACGTATGGATTCTGGGTTGGGTTGTAGTAAAATCTATCCGACTAACCCGATTACCCAATCCAACTCGTATTTTTTCTATTGGATCGGATTGGGTTGGATGGGTTCATTGGATCTACCCGGCCCATGTTCACCCCTAGATGTCATATCCAATTAGTACTTATGGAATATATTTGATGATTCACTAATGAAGTGTCGAATATTAATGAGTGAGTTTTAGAGCTTGGAGTCATCCAATACTATTAGAGGGAAGAGGTGGAAGAAGAATAATAGTTAAAAGTTGAATCGTTCAGATTAGGTAAAGAAAAGTTAAGAGTAATTATATTTATATATGTATGTAACTATAATAATTTGATAGTAAGAATAGTACGAGGAACAAAAAATATTAATACATATGTACTATAAATTTATTAGTGCTAACATATTTGAGTTACGAGATCTCACGGGAAAGAACATTTTACATGAAAAATGAAAATTTGTACGAGTGAAAAAAAAAACATTTTTATATAACTTAAGTGTACTTTTAATAATGTAAACAATAACTATATATTTATGTATTGTTACATATCTAAAACACAAAAGCAATATCTTCTATGTAACACGGGTATACATCTTCGCAAACAAAATTCAGTTATACTTCATATATGCAAAACTTTACAAAACACTAGAATTGAGTGTCTGAATTTATGCTATTTAAATATTTACATCTTTATTATGATTATTCTTACCTTCTTAGTATCTTAAACTTTTTATAATTTAAAATATCGATCGATTTATCAAATACAATGGACAAATTCCCCGTGCAACACGCGGGTAAAAAACACTAGTATTTTCTTTAAATCACTAATATTTGCTTTAAATTTTTTGAAGTTATTATACTTTAATATAAGTATATTATTATTACCTTACTAAAAATAATTTTTATATATAAGAATGTTAAGGTCGTTGTTTTATTTTTTATTTTTATTTTTTGAAACTAGTATAATCGTTGTTTTAAAAAAGTATATAGTATATAGTATGTAACCAAAAGAGTATATAGTAGTATTATTTTTTTTGGTCAATGTATATAGTAGTATATGTGTCACGTGATCTTTGAAACATAATTTTTCTCTCTCTCTGTCAACAAAAGTTCACAAAAAGAGGAACATGTAAACCTGGGCCGTGAGTTCAAAAATAAAATACCTGGGCAGTGGTTTTTTTTTTTTTTTTGAAAATGTAATGAATATTATTATAAATAGTCTGAGTAAAACACTCTAGGTAAGAACCAAGTACAATCTGAACTGACAGAAGTAGAAGCAAACGAAGAGACCTGAGCTATGCTAAAAACCCATCACCAACCCACAAAATGACTTAGGCGAAATCACAGGAAGGAGTCTCATTAAAACCTTACTTGGAAAAACCCAATGAGATAAAAATCAAGCAAGGAAAAAGAGTACCCCAAACCTAGAATAGTCATTCTGCACAAGTACAAATAAGCACTACAAACTTTAAGTCACAAGTGTAACACTAGCTCAAAACAAGGACCTTTACATCACAATCCACGGAAATCAGTAGCAACAGCAGGCCCAAGAAGGTTTATGAAAAGTAGCAGCAGCAGACATGGGCACCAACAGCAACAACAATAAGCAAACTACAGCAACAGCGGCCTTTTTCGCAGCAGTGACAACAACACCAACAACAATAACCATTTTCGCAACAGTGACAACAACACCAGCAACAACACAATAAAATCAGCAACATCAGCAATTAGCAACATCAAAATAGCAACAGCAACAACAGTATCTAACGCATCAGCAGCAACAACGAGACAGCAAATACAACAACAACAAAAAAATGGCTTCAACAGAAACACTTGCCACTCTAGACATCCTCATAAGGTACCAACCAGCGATCCAGTCGACTCCACAGGCCATCTTGGCGACTTGAGTACCAAGTAAATTCACCATTATTTAATAGTAAATCCAACAAGCTGCTATCCTGCACAAACTGCTGAAAAATTCTATCGCCCGTATCCAAAGTACCTCCAGATGATCGTTATGAACCCAACAAAACCACATTAAAATCACCACCAAGAAACACCAGGCCACCATGTCTCAGAACATGTGATTTCAACGCTTCAAAACAAATTCGGCGCTCCTGCGGCGTGTGAGGACCATAGACGTTTCCCACTAGAAACGGTATTATCAACAATGGGAATTTTCACATTCAATAAAATTAACCATGTTTCCAAAGCCACTATTTGAACCTATAATGAATTTTCCCACCACAAACACATCAATCCTCCTGCTAAACCCACAGATTGAACCTGAATATACCTTATTTGCAGACTCTGAGTCCAAGAATCCATTGTACGCTGCCGCTGCTCATTCAGATTTGTTTCTTGCAACAACAAAATTTCTGGTTTCAATTGTAAGACTTGTTTCTTCACAACTTCCCTCTTAGTTTATCTGCATAAGTCGCGGACATTCCAAGAGAGCCACTGGCCTGACATGTCAATTAAGATGGGGATGGTTTTCGCGAATTTGAGCTTCCAAGCCACGGAGCATCAACGCCTCCGAGCCTCTCGGTCTCAAACCCAACTGCTTTCCAAGTAACCAAGTTCTCTGAGCCCTTGTCGTCACTACATCTTCTCCCTGTACAGGCTCTAAAAAATCAACTGGCAATGGTATTGGCTTATTCTTGCTTCCTTTTGGTCGACCACGCTGTGAACTTTTTTGTGAGGAATTTGTATTTGGCGTTTTTTCCAACCCCATTATTCCAAAAATCGTTGGAAGATCACAACCAGGAGAACACGTGATTTGTTGAATCTGTGGTGGCGTCGCAAGCATTGGTTGAGCACGCACAGGGGAAGGGATTGTAACGTGTTGTCTAATTATCTGGTTTGGAGTGGTGTGCACAAACACTTCCTGGTATTTTCCTTGCTGCAACGTGTTTTTTTTTTCCAGAAGTTGTATGATGACCCAAAAACTCCTTTTGGATGCTAAACTGGTGAGGCAAACACGCATGAAACCCTTGTTTTTTGTTGTAATTTCGTGGGCCCCTACAGAAGGAACTAAAAGGCCAAAAATAATTTTTATTCTGAAATAAATCAAAGGAATTGAAAGAGTAACCTGTAACTGAATATCTTTGATTTTGAATTTTTTTATCAAAGATTTGATTTTCTTTTATCACCAATCCTTCAGCTTTTAAGTTATTCCTCCATTCCTTAATTTCCTCCAATGAATAGCCTGATTCAATGATATTTTGTAACTGTTCCTTCTGTTCCTCCTCTGAATTGAACTCTGTCATAAACACGTTCAAATTTGAAACTTCCCCGTGGAGCTCCTCCTTTGCCGGTGGAACTATCAATTCCGCCACCGCCACCGACGGTTTTTCGCCGTAGGCTGGTTGGTTTGCCTCCTCTCCACAAAAACGCAAACCTTCCAAAGCCCCATCTCTAAAGACTTCATCTTCTTCCTCTGAATTAATTTCAATGGCCGATTCATAATCCTTGTCATGTGGGAATTCTTGATTTTTCGCAGCATCATCAGCATTAGCAGCATCCTCCTGTGCCTCTTCTTCTGCATCATCATCCTCCTCCTCAGACTTATAAATTTTTACCGGCGTGGATGGCATATCCTCGACAATACCATAATCATGCGCTTCCCCATCCTTTTCAATCAAAATTATACTGGAGGTACCATTAACGTCAACCGGGTGAAGCAGTGTAAGAGGGGATGACTCATACGGACTAATATTCTTGCGAAATCAGCCCGATGTCGCTGAACCGTTGTGGTATCAGATAAAACGTAAGACCCCAATTTGTTTCCTATAGCAGTAAAAAAAGTTTCATTCCACAATCCTAATGGAACTTGCCATAGGCGAATCCAGATAAAATATGATGTGCCAAACGTGAACTCAGAACATGGTTTTATGTCAGTAAGCATCTGTTCCAGGAAAAAAGCACATTCTGTAATTGTACTTTTCATCTCCTCCTTACTCTCGAACTCCAAAAGCACCTCATTCGCACCAAGCGGGATTAGTCTGAAATTGAACAAACCGATTTGACTGAACTCCTCCTGCAATACTTCAGCCGGCTTGAGTGTGAGCGTTCTCGCCTGAGCACACCTTTGGACCCATTTTACTTCCAAGTTTGCTGCTGCAAACTGCAACTGACAGTCCTCTGAGTTGCCAGAGAACCCTCCTGTACCTTGCTATTTTTGAGGTACTGTATCCTTGTTTTCCACCAAAATTTCTTCCTTATATCTCCAGGTTCTTCCACGTATTACGTACTGGTTTTTCCTTGGGAAAGGAACCCGTGCATCTTGTGATGGCCTCTGGAACCTTGCTTTCTGCACCACCAAATAATTCCCTTCAACCGCAAGCCATGAAACTTACGTATTGCTGCCCATGCCTCATCATTACTTGCAAATCGCACGAATCCGAAACGGAAGCGACGATGGTGTTTCTTTTTTTGCTGGATATAAACATCACGAAGCCTTCCTGCTTGCCCAAATACTGCTCTAAGTTTTGCAAGTGTAATCCTATCTCCCAAACCATCAACGAAAATTGAAAAGGACTCTGTTTGTTGATTTGAATTGTGCTGTATATTTTGATGTGGTTGGGGTCGTAGATTATGAGGCCTTGCTGGATCCGATTTCATGCCATCCCCTTTTGTATTTTTTGCCGCCAGAAACTGCCATTGATGATCTCTGTGTTCATATAGATCACGTCGAACTCCATGGTGATGATTGGTTCTGCTGAAACTCTGTGAGGCAGCGTGAGCAAGCTGTGGGCCTTGCCAAGAGCGCTGCAAAGAAGAAGGATTGCCCCAATGACGTTGTTCACGACCATGGCCCTCACCGTACTCTGATCTCCGCCGTGGCCGGAACCACCGCGACGGCGGTTGCCATCCAGAGCTTCTCTCTCTAGGTTCTCTCATCCTCAAAATTCAAATTTCATTTTTTTAGAGACCTGGGTCGTGGTTCTATAATATATAAATAAAACCCATACCCTAGAATCACCTTTTCTTCCATTTAGTTGCCTCTCTTTCTAACACTGTATCTTGCCGCCGCACACTGATATATTTTAAAATATTTCATTTGAAGCCAGCTCTATTATGCTATGAATGTCAAAAAAAAAGCTATGTTATGCTCGCTGGAAGAAGTTGTCGCCAGGAGAAGAAAGCAAGAGGGTGAAGGCCGTGAACCAGAAAAAGGTTTTTCCGTTACAGGGGTCTGTTACTCTGTCGTTCTCGTTGCCAATTTCAGCAGAAAATGATGTCGTTTCTGCCTGTTCAATAGAACCGGAAAAAACTGGGCAACCCGCGGTTTTGACCGGTTTGGCCGGTTCAGCGCCGGTTTCTACGGTTCAATCCCGGTTTCCTATTTAGCCGGTTCTTGTAGTGTTCCGGGCCGGCACTGTGTCCGGTTCCCGGTCGAACCGATTTGACCGGCCGGTCCGGTTTTCAGAACACTGAAAGTCACACAACCCAACAAAAATGGAGCCACAACTCGGCACTAGAAATGCAACAACGCACGAACTATCGACCAAAGCACCTCAAAACTAAGCCCAAGAGATCAAATCACCACTGATGGCTCGAGTTGCGTCGAGACCACCAACCTAGTCTACATCGAGCCTTCAGAAAAACTCTGCCGCGCCACACCTCATCAAAGTTGCAAAACGGTGAAGGGTTGAACATCAATAAACACTCTGAAAGGATCAAATCTGAGAAAGAATCAACAGATTTGAGGAGCCACGAGCAGTGTTCAGAAAAACAGGGTGGAACTCAGAGCAAGGGAAAACAGGGGCGTCGCCGTCGCACTACACCGCCACCACAGACTCGTATCTGGCCTCAACAGGCTAGCACAGATCAAGGCAATCAACGAGGCTCACCAACGACAACGTGTTTGCAAGGCGCATTAGCGACGAAAGCGTCAAAGGCAGCAAAACGACCTATGATTGAACACAACAGTGGCATTGACTTCAAGGGGGACGGAGGAAAACGCCGCCGCAAACAAGGCCACCACGCTCCCAGATCTGGCCTCAACAGGCTAACACAGATCAGGTAAGCTAAGAGACTTACCGACGACACTCGCTTCAGAGAAGAGCAGCGATGCCCCCTACGACGAGGGGAAGGCAGAGCATGCAACTGTGCGCCTAAACCATCAGGAGGAAAAGTCCGAGGATCCCGGAACCGCTGCCGAGAACCCGGAACTGCAAAGCCAGCCCAGAACCACCACCACCGACCTCTGACGGCACACCAAAGCCCAGAACCCGAGCACCCAGACCCGCTGCAATGCACAACCACCCATCCAGACCATGCGAGTCAGAAACAGGGGCACATATCTACCGTCGATGCCACCAGACGTAGCGAGACCAAGGATCGGTCGCAAGCAGAACTGGATCAACAAGAGCAAAGGGGGCGGCGCACCAAGGAGGAAAGCAGAAGCAAAAACGAGTCGCGCAGAGACCGAGCGGACGAAAACCGGAGAGAGACGAAACCGAGAAGGAACAAGGCAGGGAAAAGCATGGAAAAGGGGGGGGGGGTTTCCGCCGCGCCGGGAAAGGGGGGCGCGGCGGCCACCCAAACGGCGCACAGAGTGAAGAGAGAGTTCAAAGAGAAAGCGATCTAGGTTATGTGTGGCGGTTCCGGGATCCTCGGACTTTTCCCCTGATGGTGTAGGCGTTCGGTTGCATGCTCTGCCTTCCCCTCGCCGTAGGCGGCATCACTGCTCTTCTCTTCCGGTAAGTCTCTTGGCTTACTTGATCTGTGCTAGCCTGTTGAGGCCAGATCTGGGAGCGTGGTGGCCTTGTTTGCGACGACGTCTTCCTCCGTCTCCCTTGAAGTCAATGGTACTGTTGTGTTCAATCAGAGGTCGTTTTGCTGCGTTTGACGCTTTCGTCGCTACTGCGCCTTGCAAACACGTTGTCGTTGGTGAGCCTCGTTGCTTGCCTTGATCTGTGCTAGCCTGTTGAGGCTGGATACGAGTCTGTGGTGGTGGTGTAGTGCGACGACGGCGCCCCTGTTTTCCCTCGCTCGGAGTTCCACCCTATTTTTCTGAACATTGCTCGTGGCTCCTCAAATCATCGTTGTTTTGTTTGTGACTGAATCTCAACCATTATTAGATGGATAGTGATGGGAATTAGATTTCCCACCCTAGCCTTTAGAATTGCCACCCCACTTAAAGGTGGGGAAATACTAAATTGCCCCTCCGTGTTTTACTCCAGGATATACGCTTTCAGATCGATCCGAATGTTCAACTTTCGGATCGTATTAGTATTAGAACAGAACACGGGATCAATTCATTCACTTTCGGTATCTGGTTTGAGAGGTCCGAAACTTTAATTAATTCGGTTTAGCAACTCTCGGACGTCTTAAAAAGGGGTGGGGTTGCAAATTTAATTATCAAGCAGTCCGAAACTTATAGTCCTGGAGAGATCCAAAACTTACAGTCTCGGATCACTCTTACCCAGTGTTCTGAAAACCGGACCGGATCGGCCGGTCTGACCGGTTCAATCGAGAACCGGACATGTAGGCGGTTCGGTCACCATATAAAACCGGACTTATCAAACCGGTTGTTGAACCGGTAACACGGGATCAATTCATTCCCTTTCGGTATCTTGTTTGAGAGGTCGGAAACTTTAAGTTTCATATTAATCCGGTTTAGCAACTCTCGGACGTCTTAAAAAGGGGTGGGGTGACAAATTTAATTATCAAGCAGTCCAAAACTTATAGTCCTGGAGAGATCCAAAACTTATAGTCCCGGATCACTCTTACCCAGTGTTCTGAAAAATCAGACCGGACCGGCCGGTCTGACCGGTTCAACCGAGAACCGGACATGTAGGCGGTTCGGTCACCATATAAAACCGACCACTTATCAAACCGGTTGTTGAACCGGTAACACGGGATCAATTCATTCCCTTTCGGTATCTTGTTTGAGAGGTCGGAAACTTTAAGTTTCATATTAATCCGGTTTAGCAACTCTCGGACGTCTTAAAAAGGGGTGGGGTGGCAAATTTAATTATCAAGCAGTCCAAAACTTATAGTCCTGGAGAGATCCAAAACTTACAGTCCCGGATCACTCTTACCCAGTGTTCTGAAAACCAGACCGGATCAGCCGGTCTGACCGGTTCAACCGGGAACTGGACATGTAGGCGGTTCGGTCACCATATAAAACCAGCCACTTATCAAACCAGTTGTTGAACCGCTGAACCGGTAACACGAGATCAATTCATTCACTTTCGGTATCTGGTTTGAGAGGTCCGAAACTTTAAGTTTCATATTAATCCGGTTCAGCAACTCTCGGACGTCTTAAAAAGGGGTGGCAAATTTAATTATCAAGCAGTCTAAAACTTATAGTCCTGGAGAGATCCAAAACTTATAGTCCCGGATCACTCTTATCCATTGTTCTGAAAATCAGACCGGACCGGGCGGACCGACCGGTTCAACCGGGAACCGGACATGTAGGCGGTTCGATCACCATATAAAACCGGCCACTTATCAAACCGGTTGTTGAACTGCTGAACCGGTAACACGGGATCAATTCATTCACTTTCGGTATCTGGTTTGAGAGGTCCGAAACTTTAAGTTTCATATTAATCCGGTTTAGCAACTTTCAGATGTCTTAAAAAGGGGTGGGGTGGCAAATTTAATTATCAAGTAGCCCGAAACTTATAGTCTCGGATCACTCTTACTCAGTATTCTGAAAATCGGACCGGACCGGCCGGTCCGACCGGTTCACCTGGGAACCGGACATGTAGGCGGTTCGGTCACCATATAAAAACCGGCCACTTATTAAACCGGTTGTTGAACTGCTGAACCGGTAACGAACCGGAATAACCGTCCAGAACCGGCCGGTTTACAATTATTGTGAAAATGAAAAAAATGTAGGTACGTAGGTTCGAAACTAGGACCTTAGAGAAGCAAAACTTGTGTGCAACCATTGCACCAGTATACATTTTGTGATATTAATGAACAAGTGATATATATATTATATATTTCATTAAGACAAACTTTAACAAATTTATATGTGCTCACATCTTTCCAAGGACACTTGCAATGATACTTTTGCTTAAATCTTTTTAATAATCTGTATTTTTTTTTATCATAGTTAACTTTTTTTTGTCAAAATCATATATTTAACTTATGAGTAATGATCACATGAATGTATTAGACCCATAATTTTAATAAAGTATACAGATTTATAATATATTAGTTTATATTTGTTTAAATATATAGATAAATAAAGTAATAATTTATGTAATGTAATGTTATATTTTTTTATTTTTATATAATCAAAAAGTAGGTATTTACTATTCACAAATATAGCATATATTATCTATATTAACATATATGATGTACTATTTAAATTACAACGGTCGGACCCCGGTTCAACCTTTGAACCTTGAACCAGTGCCTTGACCGGTTCAATGACCGGTCCGGTTTTCAGAACATTGCTCTTACTAGATGCAGCAGGATGCAGTTATTTTGCTTCACTTTTCAAATGCTTAATTTAGATTATGTATTGTTATTTTGCTTAACTTGGATTATGTAACTTTTCAATTTTAAAGTCATGTTATTTTTGCTGCAATTGGACTAAACTTATGGTTACTAAACTGTAATTAACTTATCTGAAAGTGTAACTCTCGGACAGAGTCCGAAACCTCAACAACTGGATTGGGGTGGAGGTTTAAGCCCCCGCAAGCTACCTTGACCATCTTCCGAACTTATCCAGAATTTACTGATCAAACGCAGTAGGGGCGGACTGCTCTACATTCAGCCACGCCACAGTGACCCCCCAAAGCGATCGAGGGTAGTCTCAGCATTTTTTTAAAAGGATTGGGTGGCAATTCTAAAGGCTGGGGTGAGAAATCTAATTCTGGACAGTGATCCGTGTGAGTATGCATGATTGGGTGGGTGAAAATTTTGTGGAATAATATTAAGTGCTTAAGTTGTGTATGAAGCCCAAACACTATGGCCAACTAGGAGACAGCTTGTTTTCTTACTAGAAATGAGAAGAGAGTATATTACTTTTTGACCAAGAAGTAAAAAAAAAACAAAAGAGAGAAAGCCTATATATGCAGCCTGTAGTCTGCCACGCCTAAGTTGATTTTGGATAAGCACACAGTACTGTGGCAATTTGGGTTGTGTACTTCCAGCGGGTTAGTTTCTCACTTACGGTGTGTTTGTTTGGGCTGATTTTGAGTGGAAAGAGAAGGTGGTCATAAATTATAAAAGGAAAACACTATTTACAAGCTGTTTGGATTACACAGAAAAGGAAAAGGAAGGGATCAAATTTGTGTGGGTCCCGCAATTCAATTTTCTCACCAACCTTGCGAGGAAAACTAACAACGTGCATCTTCACTAACTGACCACTTTATCCTCATTTCTTTATTTTGTTCATGTTACTTTTCCTTTTTCTGGTACAAACTTCTCATTTCTTAAATTCTAAAATTAGTTATACTATGTTTTTTTTACAAGAGGAAATTAAGTAGTTATACTGTGTATTAATTCATTACTCCCTCCACTCCTATTTAACTATCCACTTTGAAGGAATGTTTTTGTTCTTATTAAACGGTCCACTTAGCATTTTAAGAGAGCATTAAATGATATTTTTACAACAAATGTCATTGTCAGCACAATAAATGAGGAGAGATAACACATACTTTAAAGAATAAAATAGAAAAATAATCCTCACTTTTTCTAAAAATCAACAAAATTAATCACACTCTTAATATGTGTGCCTCCACTCAAAGTGGACAGTTAAATAGGAACCGAGGAAATATTAGTTATACACCCTCCGATCACATATATAAGCAAAAAAAAAACATTTTAGGTTCATTCATTTAATAAATGTATCTAGATATTATTAATGACTACATACATTTATTAAATGAATGAACCTAAAATGTTTTTTTTGCTTATATATGTGATCGGAAGGTGTACTATGTTTATTAATTCGTAATTACTTTTTATACTGGCACAAACTTTGAGCTAGAAGCACTCCCTATTTAGCCAGAAAATGGTAGCTCCCGTGAGCAGTGACGGTTCCAGACCGTAGGGGCAATATATACACGGACATATACATAAGCATGTAATGTAAAATTATAAAAATTTAGTGAGGGCAATCAGTACATTATATATATAATGCTTAGTTATATAACACTTGTGAAAGATTAACCGATTTTAAACATATGATAACTATTAACTTCAAAATTTTAAGTGGGGGCACTTGACCCCATTGCAAGTCTCCATAGGACCACCACCTTTGATGACGCTGAACTCTTCCAAATGGACTTGAAGTATATGTTGCTAGTATCCCCATGCCTTATTAGTTGTGTCTCATATGCAGACTTTACCGAATAGGCGCCACCAGTTGCATTTTCCCATCTCCATGTATCCTTTGATTTTTTTGAGATCGGGACACTTGATATCACCTGCAAAAATTGACTAAACAACTGCTTCTCAATTCAAACATCCTCCTTCTCCAACATAATTTTCACTCCCACTTCCCAAGTAACCACTCACCCATCTCAACTACACAATGGTTCTTCTATTGAGATAAATCATAAAGCCTTTTGTATTTCTCTTTTAGGCTCACTTCCCCAAAAACCAATCTCACTCCCATCTCCATCACTCTCTTCACATGATTCTGGAACCACTCACCTCCCCCTCCCCCCAAATACTCAGCCTCCCTGAATCCCTCCATCAAATGGACCATTTCCCGAAACACTTCTCCTTCCCCACCTGTATCCCATCACCATATTTTTCCCTCAACACCCTTCCCCACGTGTTGTTTCCTTCCCCTAATATCCTCCACCTCCACTTCCCAAGCATCGCTCTATTAAACATCACGACATATTTCACTCCAACCCCCCTGATCGGTTTACACAATGTATCACATTTAACCCAAGGTATTTTTCTCTCATCTTCACTCCCTCCCTGTTCCTTTGTAACTTCTTAATTTTGCTAGCCACACATAAAGGAATTTTATAAAAAGATAAATAAAAGAGAGCGTAGAGCTCAATGTCGAGTTTAAGAGACATAAGCGGCCACCAAAGGACAAAGACTTTGCCTTCCAAGGGGTCAATCTCTTCCGCAACTTACATATCACTGAGTCCCTCCTCGGGTTTTCTCCAACCTCAATTCCCAAACAAGTGAAAGGCACCCTCATGATCTTACAATTCAAAACAACCGCATACTCAGTCAACATATTTTCATCTACTGCAACACCTGCCAACTTACTCTTGTAAAAATGTACTTTCAAGCCAGAAATCAACTCAAACCACCTCAACTCAAATCAACTCAACACTGTGTATATATAGAGTATCATCTGCAAACTGAATGTGTGAGACCTCCATATTGGTTTTTCCAATTTTGAACCCTGACCAAATATTTTTCTTCACCACCTAAGCCCTTCGCCACAATCAGAAAAAGAAAAGGAGCTATCGGATCTCCTTGCCTTAATCCTCTTTCTATTCTAAATTCATTTGTGATAGGTCATGAGTACTTGTTTGCTTCTCTACTTGTGAATGGTTGTTCTCAAATCTCAATATAATGCTATAAATAAATTTTCCCTCAAAACATTATTCTTCCCATAATTAAAAAACATTCTATGTCATGATTCATTATTAGTGGGACAAGGGAACCTTAAAATTATCAACCCTAATAATAAAGTGATAATTAGGCTGGAACACTCATGAACACCCACTTTTGTGGCAATTTTAAACAATCACACAGTGAAAATCATACATCACATATATACTTTATCTCTTATTTTCATATTTATCTAGTGGTCTACACCCATCGGGTGAACACCAAACTTTATCGATCTGACAATCCCTTCCTCAAACAAGCACAATACACCTCCCCGATTTTATTTTTCTTTAAAACAAGCATAGATAATTTGTCTCAATGGATCATAAAGTTCATGAAGACTTGTGCATTAACTAATTGACATGAACCTTGATGTTCAGACTTTTTTTTATAAGCCAAATAGATTAATGGGAAGTACAAGGAGTGCCCCAACCCATTATAAAAAAGATAAGGAGTACGTTGACCAATATATACATCAAGCCAACAAACCACTAAATGCACTAGACTATATATAATATGGATAGTTTGTAGGAGACTACTCCACCCAATAATTAGAATGCGACATTGATGGAAAACGTAACTCTCATCAAGAGGCAACAATATGAATATATAGTTTGCTGAAGCCTAGACTGCCCAAACATTAGAATGCACTAAGGACATTTGGCCATAATAGGAAGTACACGGGCTCTCATGATTGTGGATACCATCATAAGTTGTCAACACATAGCTCGAGTCGTCTCTATCTCTTTCCACCCTTTTCTTTACACTGCATCCCTCACCTGAACACTTGTAGTAGTTCCTGTCATCATTAATAGTTTGAAAACCATAAGCTAATAATTATTCATTAACTAAAAACTCCATAGTTTGAAAGCATAAACTAATAGGGACTTATCTATTAATCATGTAAAATTGAACATTCTTAATTAATTAAGTGATTAAGATAATGTCACATGATCCAACATATAGATTTATAAAGTTTACTATTTTATAGTATTGTGGATGGATACCAAAACTGATAGCAACGTATCCTGTCTCTTTTGGCTTCAGAAGCACACCCTTGTTCACAAAGAAAGAATAGTTAATTGTGTTGAGTGACAATGAACACCAACTAAATCAATTCAAGCACCACAAGAACCCCACATAAGCTAAGCATGCTCAGTTAATTATGTTGATTATAGACCACATGCTTCTTAATGCACACATCTTGATCATGTATATGCATTATTTATTTAGAAGGAAGCATATATCAGCCGCCACAACAATATTGATATCTATCAGGCCCACTATATATATCCTATCATTGCACTGTGGTAGGGTTTACATGATTTTCGACAAGTGCGGCTAGCTCCACATTAAATAATTTAGTTTACTTGCCTCTAAATTCACGGACTCATATAGATCCTAACATGTGATTTTTATACATCGATCATATTCATGACACATAGCAACTCAGATTAGTTGGAATTATAAGGAAATTCTTCTCTGATGAGTAGCAAGTATTAACTAATAGCTATGTGTCAGAATTGATCATAAGAAAAAAAGAAGTTGATATGTTATATACGGTTTCATTTCATTTATCACTATTTACCTGAGATTGGGATTGTTCTTGACTGACTTCTTCCCATACTTCCTCCATTTGTATCCATCATCCATAATCTCAAGCTGCGATCTGGTTCTAAACGTGACCCTTGGGCTCACTTGATCTTCCACCTTGTTTCGCTTAACCCCACTTTCACATTTTCTGTCAAAAGTACTGGTCCAGAATATACATTAGATTAATGTATTAGCAATTAAAATCCTGAAGATCAATTGACACACACACATATCTAGCATTTTTATTTCTAAAGAGTAAAGACAGATCCAGACAATCTTGTACGGACCCTGAACATTTACTTTTTTTTCACCAAAAAATTTCCTTTACACAAAACTTTAAGCGAGTTGCTCAATAGATAGAGACTCACATGTTATTGTTTGTAGAGGTTGCATCACCAAATCCATGACTGGCATCGCTGGAGGCTGCAGCTTTCTCAGATGATTCTGTTTCTGTGCTTTGCGACCAAGACTCTGGATGATGATCAACAACATCATCAAGGGCAAGAAAATCAGATATCTCAAAATCAGAGGAAAAGAAAGGAGCCATGTTCACGGCAGGGTTAGGATTAGGGTTTCCAAGAAAATAGTCCATATTGCAGATGATGATGAATAGAGCTAGTTATGACTTGAGTGTGGTACCAGTCAAGTGGATCTATATATATAATAATACAAAAGTCAAGAAATAGATATCTCTTCTTAACTTGCTTTCTTGGAGCGATCTTTCCAAACACCTTCGTGGGAGATGCATCGAAGGATCCTAAACATATACTTTTAATTCATTCATAATTCACTTTTCACTCAATTTTTCTTCATGCCTTTTTCTTTTTTTACCTACTACATTACTCAGCATATCGCTCATTTTTCTCTCTTTTGTTCATGTCGTTATGTGGTTATGTGTAAGTGCAAGTTTAAATGAGCGTGAAAACAACATTTTTGGATCTTAAATGTGCAACGTGTCATCATAAAATATACATTAAGCTGAGGTCACACTATGACGTAGAAGTGACTCACAGACTCTGATATGCCTACTTTTTGATTTGATTAGGGGTCATGAACGCATGCAATATAGTGCAAGTAGGCAATGATCTTCAATGCTAGTGTCTTATTACCTTGTTGTTTCGTTATCTTAAATAAATCAAATATTATTTGTAGTGGCCAATTCGATGGCTATCTCATTCAACATCACTTTGTGGGTCATTGCTGCTTATCTATACACTGCGACGCAACTTCTGCGAGCCACTGATATATTTTACCCGGCCCTCAAGGTCTCAAAGCCAGTATTACCACTTTCTCGATCACTTCCTTTCCCAAAAGTGTCTAACTTATATATTTATATATAATAAAGGGCAATTTGGTTTTACATCACTCACTGAATGTTCGGACCTAATATCTGAACCAGCCGTGATTGATAGGTGAACCCCACACTTGATGTTGCGACACCCATTTTTGTGACAGTTTAAAACATTCAGAGACAGCCACAAGCGATCCAAAACAGTCACAGAAGTTGGTATCGTCGGTGGTACACACTATTTACCGGCTTAGGGATAATTGATGTATATTAACGACGTTGACTACTTGCTTCTTCTTTGTAGGCAGGCGCGTATTTAAGAACTTTTTGCTGCGGGAGCCGAAATGAAAGACTAAAAAATTGTCATTGAATATTGCATCAACTAATACAAAAAATTATTTAAATACAGTTCATCGTTCTTTAATAATACTAAATTTATTTATTATTGCATCAACTATGATTTTTTCACGATTTCTCGCTTAATATATATATATCCATCAGAAGACCCCTGTAATTGTAAAGGGAATCAAATCCAGGGCCTAGAAAATTTTTGCATCAAATTGGGTCCCTGGAATTTTTTTTTAATTCAATTAAGGACAAAGTGCGTCTGATGCTGAAGTGGCTTCAATTTTAGCCTACTTAGCTTTTCCACGTGGCATTTGAAATTATTTTTTAATTGAAAAATTCTAAAACTTAATTTTTAATTCCAACTCATTTTTAATTATTCAAAAAATATTTAATTAATTATTCATCATTTTTTATTCATCATTCATCATTCTGATTGAACTTCTCAGTTCTCATCTTCCTCCCTTCTCTCCCACCATACCCACCCTCAACCTCACCCCACCCCCAACCTAACCCAACTCAACCCAAACGAAACCCCAACCCCCCACCCCCAACCCTGCAAACCCTCCGTGTGGGTCGCCCTCCACCGCTGCTTCCTTGTCACCACCGTCCCTCATCTCCCTCTCTCTAAATCATCTGTGGTCGTCCTAGGCTTGTGGTGGCTTGCGGTGGTGAATGGGTTTGCTGGGTTCGTCATCCTTTTCTCTCGCCCCCATCACGCTTTTCCTCTCTTTGATTCGTACTGTTCCGATGATCTCGAAGCCCTCAGGGAGCGCCGCTTGGAAGCAACATCGTTCCTCTTCTTGTGATTCGATGGATCTGAGGGATAGTGGTGGGTTCTAGGTGATGGGTTCTGGGTTTGGGGTGGCGTGAAGAGGTTTGTGATGGTGGTGGGTGGTTTCTGGGTTTCTGGTTGATGGTGATGGTAGGTTCTGGGTGGCGTGGAGGTGGGTGGGTTCTGGGTTTAGTCTAGCTCAGAATTCCTTCTTTGATTCCAACATAGATGGGTTGCTTTGAGGAGATGAGAAACAGAGGAACGACAAAGGTGATTAGGAAGAAAAGGACCAGTGCTGGTGTGATTCAGAGGGGAAAATGGAGATGGTGGTTATGGTGATGATGGTGGCCGCCGGCTAGGAGAGGGGGGGAGACTTCTCTGTGTTCTTAATCTCTCCTTAGTTAGGGTTTAATTTGGGGGAAGATTGAGATTGGTTATAGGGATTATTAGATTAGATTATTAGATTAGATTATTAGTTAGATTATTAGTTTGTTTAGTTAAGGATTATTAGATTAGGTTATTTATTAAGTTTTTAAATTTTTTTTTCTGATTATTTAATTGAGTTGGAATTAAAAATAATTTTTTATTATTTTTCTAATTAAAAAATAATAATAAAAGCCACGTGGAATTGATGACTGGGATAAATTTGAAGGCTGGGATCAGACACTGGTTGTTATTGGTTTTAATTTGTTGTTTTTCTAAAATTTTGTTTCTGCTTACCGTTTTCATTAGTCACCCCTGTTATTATCATCAAGGCCTTAAGAACTTAGTGTGAGGTATCCCTGGAGTCTAGTGGTCCCGGCAGTAAAGCCTGAGATAGGTAGTGAGACCGTTGGTTTAGCTAGATTGGGAAGAAGCATTATCACTCTTAGGATCTTTAAGATAATAATATGGCTAGATTAATTAAAACTTTAAGTGAAATAAGTTTAGGAAAAAACAACAAGATTATGATTCCATCAGCAACCACAGCTGGTTCTAGCATTATGGTTCAACATACTTTATTCAATAGATCGGATGATTCTATTTTTACCATAGAATGTTGTCAACATAGTTCTCATCATACAAGTACTATAAAATTATTAAATGAAGACATTCTAGATCAACATATTAGGAATGGTTTTAATTTTATTCATATAGGCTTAATACAAGTAGCCGCAAAACCTAATTTTCGTTTAGGAATTAATTCCCCGATAATTGTAATGTTACGAGATATGAGACTATTAAAACCACAAGATTCACTAATCGCAGTCTTAGAATCAAATCTTCATGATGGTCCTGTCTTTTTTAACTGCTATCCAAATTATGCCATGAATCTTCAAAATAGTTGGACTAAGAATGCTTTACAATTAGATTTATTAGCAAATAATGACATATTTGCAGAAGAAAGTGATCCTTTCTCAATAATATATAGAGTATACTATAAAGTTTCAAAAATTAATTATAATTTTAAAGCCTTAAGATCATCACCAAAACAAGAAACCATAATGCTAGAAGCAAATTTAAAAAGATCTTCAGTACAGGTCCCTAAGAAGCTTACTCATGACGAAATTATGAGTAAAATCCCTGAAGAATGGGTGTTCAAGAACTCATTACCTCAACCAAAGGTTCATAATACCCAAGTAAGAGAATTATTTCAAGAAGGAGTAAATCTGACTTTAAGAATGAATAGGTCAAATTCATTTAGTATTAGAACCCCTCAACAATTATACAAAGTAGACCTTCCAAGATCTTCTGTATCATCAAAATTTAAAGGAATAGATACAACTTCTAGCCCTAGTATAGCAACACCTGTATATCAAGATGAAGAGTCTAGTTCAAATAATTATTCTCCAACCCCATCCCAGATTAACATGTTAAGTAGGGTGAAATCTGGTTTTGAAATAGATAAAAATTTCATTAGACAAGATTTTATGGCCGATTATAATAAAGGTAAGAGGTTATGGTACTTCAAGAATTTTAGTAAACAAGAAGTTGAGTACTATAAGGAAATGGAAGTTTCTGAAATAAACATCTATTTTTTTAACTGGTTGGATAATTATTGCACCAAAAATGCTATTGACTATCCTTTTAAAAAAGAAATAAACCCAGTCACAAAAATAGATACCATTTGGAAAACTCCTGATAATAATACAATTACCTCCGAATATCCTCCGCAGATTGGAGTAAAATTAGCAATAAAAGATGGTCAAGAAATTGAGGCGTCTCCTTATAAAGCAGAGGCTAATAAAATTCATCAACAATTAAATTTCACAAATACCATGTTAACAGTCATGTTAAAACAACTAGGAAGAATAGAGGTTCAAAAACCTGAACCCTCTGTTATACACAAGGAATCTCCTTCATCATTTACCTTAGGAAACCCGTTGCAAACTCCCATATTTAAAATTCCTCAATACACCAAGGAAGAATTTAATTCCTTCAATCTTTCAGGAAGTGTAGAGAAATTAAAAGAAAAATTAAATAAACTCTCATTAAATCATTTAGAAAAAGATCTAAATATTAATAAAATTAGAAAATTTGGGCCAGAAAGTAATAAAAAAGCTTACTATTCTAGACCCACCTATCCGGACATGAGATTTGAAGAACGAAGAGAATTTATTCAAAATACTTTTAGCGGAACTAGCCTCGACGAATGGAATATAAATGGCTTTAGTGAACAAAATATATTGGATATTACTCATAAGATGATTATGGCCGCTACGGCCTATAGGGTCCATAACAATACAGATAGAAATGCAGCCTTAATGATTACTCATGGTTTCACTGGTCAACTACGTGGCTGGTGGGATAATATCATGACTTCTGAAGATAAACTAACTATATTAAATAAAAGGAAAGAAAATGGAGAAGAAGATGATGTAGCAACATTAGTATATACCATTATACTTCATTTCATAGGAGACCCTAGTATATTTAGAGAAAGAGCTTCAAGCCAGCTCTCTAATCTTTATTGTCCTACTATGTCAGATTACAGATGGTATAAAGATACCTTCTTTTCAAAAGTAACCTTAAGAGAAGATGGCAACAGCGCCTTCTGGAAAGAGCGCTTTATTGCCGGGTTACCTAGGCTAATGCAATCAAAAGTATTAACTAATTTATCCCTTTTTAATCAAGGAAATCCAGTAAATTTTAATTCTCTATCATTTGGACAACTTCATAATACTGTAGTTTATACAGGAATACAAGTATGTACTGATTTTAAACTTCAAAATAAGATGCAAAAAGATATGCAGATTTCAAGAAAAGAAGTAGGTAGTTTCTGTGAACAATACGGAGTAGAACCTTTACAGGCTCCTAGTTCAAAAGCTAGACGAATTAATAAATCCCAAACAAAGCAATCTCAAGGCTATAAAAAGAGAAAGCCATTTCAAAAGAGATCATATGAACAAAACTCTTCGACTCAAAAGCCTACAATCAAGAAAGCTGTTGACCCAAAGAAAAAGAAAAATGTATGCTGGAAGTGTGGAAAGCCAGGTCATTATGCAAACAAATGTAAAACTCAACAAAAAATAAATGAGTTAGAATTAGATCAAAAAATTAAGGATAGCCTTATTAGTGTTCTTATTAATACTGAAGATCCTCAGTATTCTTCAGAATATGAATATGAAGGAGATGAAGACCAAGATGTAAATTTGGTCGAATATTCATCAGACTCTCATTTCTCTTCAGAAGAAGAAGAGAAAAAAGAATGTGTCAAGGATAGTTCAGGATTCTGCGACTGTGCAGGATGCTTAGGAGAAATAGGAAGGAGAATCAATATTAAATCTTCTAGTTAAAAAAGAAGAAACATTAAAAAAGGATATTAATCCTCCAATAAATAGCATGAATGGAATCTTTAATAGATTCCGGCCTAAACCCACAATAACCTTATCAGATCTTCAAGAAGAAGTAAAAATATTAAAAGAAGAAATCAATCAACTTAAACAAAATGATCTTAACTTAGAATTCCGATTAATGGAATTAGCTGGAAAAGAAATTATTAAAACACAAGGAACTCTAGCTAGTACTTCAGGAAAGAAACAACCTCAAAATAGAGATGAAGAAGAACCAGACGAGAATTATATTAATCTCCTTAGTTTAGTTATAATTCATAAATGGCATTCCGAAAGATGACAGATATAAAACTGCTTTTGTCGTCCCTTTTGGTCATTATGAATGGAATGTCATGCCACAGGGTCTAAAGAATGCACCTAGTGAATATCAAAACATCATGAATGATATATTTTATCCATATATGGATTTCACTATTGTATACTTAGATGATGTACTAGTCTTTTCAAAAGGGATAGACCAACATATTCAACATTTAGAAAAATTTATAGAAATCATTAAAGAAAATGGATTAGTAGTTTCAGCAAGAAAGATGAAAATCTTTGAAACTAAAACAAGATTTTTAGGTTACGAAATCCATCAGGGGCAAATTACCCCAATACAAAGATCATTGGAATTTGCAAAAAACTTTCCAGATGAACTAAAAGAAAAAACTCAATTACAGAGATTTCTAGGATGTGTTAATTATGTAGCAGGTTTTATTCCTAATATAAGGATAATTTGTGCCCCTTTGTTCAAAAGACTTAGAAAAAATTCCCCACCTTGGACCGAAGAAATGAGCCACAGTGTTAGGGAAGTTAAAAAATTAGTACAAAGCTTACCCTGTTTAGGGATACCAGACCCAGAAGCCTCATTAATCATAGAAACAGATGCCTCAGAACTTAGGTATGGAGGGATACTTTAACAGGTCAAACCCTAGTTTTCAAAAGAACAAATTGTTAGATATCATTCAGGTATTTGGCACCCAGCTCAGCAAAAATATTCCACAGTCAAAAAGGAAATCCTTTCAATAGTTTTATGTGTTCAAAAGTTTCAAGATGACGTCTTTAACAAGAAGTTTTTGATAAAAACTGATTGTAAAGCAGCACCTTCAGTCTTACAAAAAGATGTTCAAAATTTAGTTTCAAAACATATATTTGCTAGATGGCAGTCGTTACTTTCTTGTTTTGATTTTGATATAACTCATATTAAAGGAGATAATAACTCCCTTCCAGATTTCCTGACAAGAGAATTCCTACAGGGAAAGCATGAGTGAAAAACCGAAGTCAAAAGATCAATATGGACCCCCACTGGGTTTATCATCATCATCAAATTCAAAGGCAATTGCAGTAACACCTCTCAAGATTGCTGGGTCCTCCACACCAGCCACCCCTTCAAAATCATCCCAAAGACTCACTACCTCCCAAATTGTCAAAACCCCTCCTCAAAAAACCTCGTTGGTCCCATTGACTAACAAATACACCATACTAACTAAACCCTCTTCAACATCTTCCGTCAAACCAGAACAAACCGAGTATCTGGAAAAATCAGAAGGTTTGCCATCCCTTATTATAGAAAAAGAATATTTCAATTTACATCCAAGAGAGATAGCTACCCAGATATTTCCTCCAAGTTTTCATTATGTCCCAGGTCATCCTAAAAAGACCCGACTTTTTTATGAATTCATTCTAGTCGATTCTGACTCCATAGAAGTCACCCATACTCCAGATAAACAAGGAGAAATAGCTTTCTCAAAAATCAAAATTCTCAAAGTTCTATCAGCTCAAGACCGGAATGCTCCTCTTCATTATTTCAAACAATTTTCCAGACAATTTGATCCTCCTAGTTATAATTATTTTGATTACATGGATGCTTGGTATCACACCTTGTATCTTAAACCATTTCAACATTCCTGGTTCATCTGGTTTCAAAAGGGAATTTCTTTGAAATTTCCACAATGGTTTAAATTCTGGTTCTATCAAATAGGATTAGATGAGTCCATTTTTCCTGAAGAGGTTAAACCATTATTCAAATATTTTGTTAAAAGAACTAATTTTGTCATGGAAGATCAACTCCTTATGTTCACAGCTTCTCAAGCCATTTCTTGGATCATAACTTGGGACTGGAAATCTGTTTAAATTTTTGAGGACACTGAGCTTTATCAACTTTATCGTATCATCAGGATAAAGTGGTGGGAAAAATTCAATATTTCCTTAATTCAACAAACCAAGATTGAGGCATGGGTAAGGACTTATCATCTTACTCAACAGAGCAAGAAACAGTTATCAGCTACACCCGCTCTCCATCTTACTCAAGAGGCCTCGTTCTTGCAAGAAAAATAAAAAATCTTGGCCGAATTAGCATCAGCCAGCTCGCCAGAAGAGTTCCAAAAAAGATTGGACATGGTGTCTGGGAGTCAAAAGTCGGATTCAGATACTTCATCAGTCAATAGTCAAAATTACCTTCAAGATAATGGAGATGACTGTTTGGGAATCAATTATCATCCATTTACCTGATAGGTAACCAGATATGATTGCAAAAGACAAAGAGGTCATCATCAAGATTCTTTATCATGGTAGACAAAGAATCTGCTTTTATCATTATTAAAGTTCCTACTTTTGTAACTATAGTTACTTTGTGTAAACCGTAGTTACTTTTTGTATAACCCTAGTTACCTTTACGAAAACCAGAGTTACTTTTCAAAAGTAACCATGGTTATGGCTTGTATAAATAGGTACCTAAGAGTTCAAGAGAGGCATCGGGTTCTTTCCCTAGCTCTCTTCTCTCTCTCTATATCTTCTATATTTTGGTATGCTTGTAACTTTGATCTTTCAATAAGAAAAGCTTGTTCTAGTAAGTACTTCCTCTGATTTCTCTGCATTTAATTATGAACTGTATCTTCCGCAAAACCTGGTACCAGAGCCTTTTCCCGTAAGGGAAGGGTTCTGGGATCAGACACTGGTTATTATTGGTTTTAATTTGTTGTTTATATATATATATATATATAACTAATACATTTATGAGAATATCATCTTTAATCTTGTTGCGAACTTGAGTCTTAACAAATTTTGTTGCAGAAAAATATCGCTATATATATATATATATATATATATATATATATATACTATTGAAATAGGAAGTTCCAAAACAAGACATCAATCTAGCTGAAAGATAAAAAATCGCTATAAAGTAGACATTTTTCCTAAATGAAGATCTCGGAAAACATCTAAATGATAATGTCTTAGCTGAAATGAAAAATTTCTTTCATAGTTGTAAGGACTGATCGACAAATGGTATAAATTATTGATTCGCAATATTTTTTCATCATATTTAACATAAAAGCAAATTCAAAACTCAACAATTTTCTAGAAGTTGCTCTTGTATCTCTTTGTTGAGAAGAATTAAATACATTCTCATTTATGTTTTCAAGAACCTTAGCAATTTCACTAAATAATTTTATCAAACTTGTTATTAATTTAAAACGTGACTCTATCTAGTTTCACCAGGACGTTGTAAAGTATCAATTTGTGATAATTATGGGATGAGACTAGAATTCTACAACAACAACAAAACTTTGTTAGGACCACAAACAAAACTACATTAATATACCTATAGTCAGTGATAAAGTTAAAATTATTGAGGGGATCGTGGCCCCTGCCTGCCCCTCCCTAGATACGCCCCTACTAGTAGGTAATAGTGTTGAAACTGTTTGGTGGGTACCCACAATGGAAACTCCAACATTCAAGTCAGTAGGGCTGAACAGAAAAAAATTTAATTAAAGGCTATATTGTATTCTCTCCGTTCCTATATAATTGTCTAGAAAGAGAAAAAAACACAAAATTAAGAATTGCAATTAATTTTGTTGATGTAGAATTTTTGTTTCTATTTTACCGTTATGAACTTTATTTATTACTATTTCACAACATTTATTCTCTCACATTCTTCCACATCATCTATGTTTTCCTTTATCTCTCATCAGTTATTGCAAGAGGGTATTATTAGAAAAATTTGTTTAATGTCATCTTAAAAATGTAAGTAAACAGTAAAATAGAAATAGAGGTAGTACCTAACTGCGTACGTTAAGTTTCATCTATTTATATATAAGAACTTATCTGCTCAAGTTTGAGTGAATCTCACTAAATTTTGATTTCATTCGGTTAATAGAATTCGTGTGATCTCGACCAAAGTTTAATTTGACACAACTGTGATATGTCTTTTGTGCTTTGTTAATTGAGTCGTAGACAATTGATTGTGTAATAATTTCTCCCAGTCGTGTATCCGAGAATTGAGGATGCTTGAACTTCAAAAAGTGAAAGGTTAAGTTACGCACGGCTTGTTATTCAAACCATCTCACTACGTGAGGGGTATCAAGTGCAATCTCTCTTAACTCAACTCTTACCCAAACTTTATTGTTTTTTTCAATTCGAATCGTTTTGTTTTGTTGAGTGAATCAGGTCTTGGGTCCGGTTGAAGTTAGAACAATGTGTCCTTTCATGAGGAGAAGTGAGGGATATGGCGCCAATGATTTATTCTTAGTCATCGCGCGCTGTAATTACATAACGTCTAATGATGAGATTTAATCGAGATGACACATATTCCGTCATTATCTTGTCTTTAAATCCGAACCTTGGGCGCCATTCTCATTTCTTCACTTAACTTTTGTTTTCAATACTCCAAGCTCATCGTCCCTATGTGTCCTTTTTCAGGTTACTTCGCCATTCTTGACCTTCTAGTGGTGCTTTTCCCCCTTTTTTTCTATAGTAAACCTTAAGCCCTCCCATTCACTTAGTTGTCCTTAAAAATGCCCTCTAGGATGAAGGCAATGGATCTTCTTCTTCCCTACAAATTTTGGAGGCTCTACCTCCCTCGTGACCTGCAGTGCAAAGGTCCAATGCTCAGGCCTCCATGAGTGAATCTATAGAGATTCAGCAAATAATTGTTCAAAGAGTTAGAGCTCATGTAGCTGTCCGACCAACGCCTTCATGTTAAGAGGGTATGGAAGAGAATCTCCTGGCTTGACTACTCTTTGGATCAAGTTGGAGGAGTTAGTACATGTTCGACTCTTCTAAGGTTTCAACTCTAACTCATTTACACCCATGGAGGTAGTCCTCCCTCAAGGATAGAGAAGTGCAAACAAATTTTAGTGTACCAAAGGGCTTTCACCCAGTTGGACCTTTGATCGACTTGGATGTTTTGGGGACCCCTAAGTCAATTCATAAAAGAATATGAGGTCGAGCTCTGTTGTAGCATATGACTAACTGAAGGAGTGGCTTGGGATGACAAGTTTGTAGTTGAGTTGTCTACCCTGGACAACCGAGTGCGCGACGACCACTTAGGTTGAGGTTGATAATTTTGTTTACATGAACAATTATTTTATCATCATCCTAGGGGGTCCAACTGCCTTTTACGAAAATTTGAGGTTCAAGTGCTAGGCCATTTGCATGTAGAATCAACTCAACTTCATGCGAACGATTGAGGGTTTGTTGAGCATTCAAAATTGTAAGGCAAGTGTTCGAATTTGGAACCTTCACATAAATTGTTCTTTAAGAGCTTTTGAGTGTGCCGACCTCAAGCAAAAATTGGGTGAGCTTGAGGGGTGCATATGAGCACAATTTGTTTGCCTCCTTATAGTGACTCATATACACCAAGAAGGAAATTCCTTTTAAGAATGGATTTTTTCAGATCATGGGGGATCAATTTACTATTTACCTCGTCTTTATAATTTTTGTTGTTCCTTTGACCATGTTTGTCTACATTTTAGCTAAGGTGTGTTTTTGTGACATGATGTGGGACAAGATGTTTTAGCATCTTGGATGCAACATTTGTCCATGTGGGCCTGCTATGTGTTAAGTGATTTATTCTGGAAGCTTTGAATTGTTTGCGTGGTCAAAAAACTAGGGTTGTTGAATGAGCTTTCGTGTGCTAATAAGAGAGTATATCAAGTGTGATCAAATCGGCTGTTAGGATTTGATTTGAGTTTATTTTGTGGAAGTTGTATCTTTGTACTAAAATCTCCACGTTAAGATTTGTTGTTGTTTTTAAAGATTCACTTCTTGGTTTATGTTGTGGACTCTTTGTTCGTTCAAGCCCATCGAAGACAAGGCCTGAAGAACTGCTATATGAGAAGACCTAAACCTAGTTGCTAGGTGTGCTTTTTGTTGAGAGATTAAGGTTTTATTCTCTTGAGTTCACTGTGTTTTGTAACTCTCTTAGCCGTTCCTTTTGTTATCCTTTGGCTGCGAGGTGTTTGGTTGTTTGTGTTTTATCGTGAGATCAGTCTTTGTTATTGTTGTAAGGGATCAATCACCTGGGTAGTATTAGGGGACATGAGTATTATGCAAGGTTTGCTTCGGTAAAACCATTGTACCAATACACTAATAGTTGATTTGCTTTCTCGGTGAAAACCCTCCAGACGTATGTGGTTTTGCACCGAACTGGGTTACCAATCTCTTGTGTTAATCTTTATTGTTTACGGATTAATTTCCTGAACTGCATGTTTTTGTTTGTGATATGTTGTACACGATGTCTTAGACATTTGGTAGAACATCTGTCCTACGGTTGCCAGAATTTATTTTTTCAAAAATTACACGAATCCAAAAGAAATTACACTACTACAATGGTTAAAAAATCCCAATGCAGAAATTCAAAATAATGGCATGACATATCAACAACATTATATCAATCATGCCTCATGAACCAGCTATGCTGTTCTTACATAAACGTTACATGAAACAATGATAATCCAATCAAAATGCTTCCCAATATATGCATTGCTCTGAGCATCTCTCCACTACTCTCAATTTCTATAGGGAACACACAACTTCCCTTTGATGGATCCTCCGTAACAATGTTGGCAATTCCATTGAAGTCACACGCCTCAACGCTTTGGTCCCTTGTCTGATAATATTGGTTGAAAGCATAAGAAGCATTCCCAGCTACATCCAAGTTCCCACAAGAACATCCCATTCCTAAGCTTGTGCAATCAGCACCGGCGCAAGCATAGCTCAACGCATCTGGCACGAGGCTGAAGTTTTTGACATCGCGGTTGAGGACACACCATTTATGCTCTTGGTACCGAACCCCTTTCGCCGCCACGGGCCATTTCTCTTGACCCTGGCCTGAAAAATCTATAGGAAACTTCGGTTTCCCATCGTAGCCAAAAATCCCCCAATGACGCTCGAAGTTACCGGGTGCAATGCTCTTCAAGTTTTCATCAAAGAGGGAAAATAGGTACACGTCCATAGGTCCTGGTCGCATTGGTGTTCCTTTTTTGCTTGCCATTTTCTTTAGGAACCCTTGGTAGAATTTTTTTGCGTTGTTGGGGTTTGCATTTTTGTCACCATCAGTTGGCCATCCAACTTCACCAACCACAATTCTCAAGTCAGGGTAACCAGCCTTTTTCAATGCCCACACAAGTGTGTCTAAATTTGCATCAAACATATTACTATATTGTGCATTCTTGTCACTAATTGTGCTACTCTGGCTATCAAAGAATGCAAATTCTTGAGGGAAACCTTCATTTTGATAGAGACTGAGGAAAGGGTATATGTTGACAAGAAATGGTGAATTCTTTTCATGAAGAAAATGTACAATCTGTTTCATGAGATCGTGAATTCCACTTCTGAAATCTCCTTCTGAAGGTTGGTTTGTAGCAGACTCGTAAACATCAGCATTCATAGCTGTAGTCACCTTCACTTTGTCACCAACACCAGCTTTATCAATGGCCTTTTGAATGTTTTGCATTGCTGGGAATGTGGCCTTTATGTATGAACCATTGTAACTTTCCAAGAATGGCTCATTTCCAACAACCACATATCTGCAATAAAATGATTAGCTCTACGTGTCAGAATTGATTCTAGAGAACAATATACTAATTCAAACATGCTAATTTGACATTATTCCAATATTGGCCGGAATATTAACGATTCAAGTGTTGATATTATCCAACATGTTAATTTGAGTATTTGACATTGTTCCAACATGTTTTCTAGGGAACAACTTCTGTTGGTAGCTTCTATATAACGCCATGGATTTTGAAGAAAAATAAACTGATTCAAACATGATATTAAGTCGTACCTGATGTTGACTCCTCCCTTATGAAGATGTTCGGTAACATTTTCTTGTACCCAATCCTCTGCATCGCCGTAGCTTCCAGCAAAATTACTCAATTGATCATTAGGAATTCCAACCATGACCTCAATATCTGTCCCAGAAAAAGCACTCACGGTCCAAGAATCTGCATCAAAAAGTTTAACCTTTTTGATTCCATTGTCCTTCAGCATAGCCACAACAATACTAGGATCCAAAGAGTGGGATGCTAGTGCACCCCAATTGACACCAAGGCCTGGAATGCTCTCTGCACCATTGGCACCTTGAGCTAGGATCTGAATCAAGAAAAGTGCCCATATGGTGAACATGGCTCGAGCCATGGTTTGACCCTATAGGCTGAATTGGTTTAACCAAGGTGAGAGAGAAATGGAAGATGTTTATATATAATTAGTTACTATCAAAAGTACAACAACATATGGACCATATATGGTTTTCTGCTTAGATGTTTTCAGTTACAATAATGTCTAAATTAAGTGTTTTAAAAGTTGGATAGTTATATATGCAACTCGTTGAACTTTTTTTCTAATTGTAGTTATTTTTCACACATATATAATTAACGGCTAGTGAATATGTAAATAACGAGACAGAACTAAAATAAGTTTTGTCCTTGATGTTTATGGAATATTTAACAGTTAAAGTGTCGGAATAAGGTATATATTGTATTTGCAGTTTTGGACTCGTCTTGAACCTTCTTTCCTATTTTCCCTGGTTCTGTTGGGCATGTTCTGTTTTGCCTGTGAATTGTCATGGAGATAGATCAGTGTTTCTATGAAGGAAGATCTCCAGGTATGTCTGTCATATGTGATTTCTAATGGACCAAAAGGAAGATTCAATAATCATTTGCATTAAGAGGCAATATCTCAACATTCAATGTAATAACCGCTCCCTTATGTTTAGGCATAAATTATGCACTTCCTTCTCCTCCTTGATTCACCTCGTGTATTATATATATTCGTACACGGTTATACAAAAATAATATAACATAATCATCTTTGTTATATGGTATCAGCGGTATTTTTGTTGTTGTTACTTAGATAGCAATTCGACCCTCTCCCTCACCATGCCTTCCACTCCAAGCTCTGAGATCCCAATTACCTTAAATACCAATTATGTTGTTGCTCTTCACACTAGTTCATCCTTAATACTGAACAACACCAATTTCCCTGTTTGGCATGTTCAATTCAATGCCCTCTTGTGGGATATGATCTCATAGGTTATGTTGATGACACCAAGGTCATGCCTGCAAAAACTAATGCAACCTATACTCGCTGAAAAATACAGGATCAATTGATCCTCCATGCCATCATATCCTACGTTGATCCCAATGTCATTACCATGTTTGGTAATGTGAAGACTTCCAAACAAATTGACTCCTAGAGCTTTATTTGTTATTACCCAGTGTCATCACATATTGGGGGCATCCCTCATATCGTATACTTAGACATCTACGTCCATCCTACAAAACAAAAGAGACAACAAGAACTTTGCATGTCATGCAATAGCGTCAAGAGTCATAAATTACCTTTCTCAATTTCTAATATCAAAACAAATAAACCTCTAGGAGTCAATTTGTTTGGAAGTTTTCACATTACCTAACATGGTAATGACACTGGGACCAGCAGAGGATATGATGGCATGGAGGATCAGTTGATCCTGTCTTTTCCAGTGAGTATAGGATGCATCAGTTATGGCGTGCATGACCTTAGTGTCATCAACATAACTTATGAGATCATATCCCACCAGGAGGGCATTGAATTGAACATGCCAGACATGGAAATTGGTGCTATTCAATTTTAAGGATGAATGAGTGTGAAGAACAACAACAGAATTGGCATTTGAGGCAATTGGGATCTCAGAGGTTAATTTGGACCAATTTTCTTAGCTTAAATTATTATATTAACACGTGAATATTGACAAAAAAAGAAAAGATAAACACATGAACTTTTTTGGTACAGCTCATAAAGAAAAAGAAAGACGAGGCAAAACCCCGGACTAAGGCCTCACAGAAGAGAAGCCCATAGCATCAACCAACAGCAGCAAGCTCATCCCATCCAAAGGATGGTCAATAACCACCAGGGCACCAGGGTATCAACCTACTCTGCTCCATGCTTTGCCAAGAAATCTGCACAGGCATTACCTCCCCGCAAAGTGTGGTGCAGGACCACCTGCCAATCACGACCTAACAAATATTTTATGTGTCAAACAAGAGAGGCATGAACATGTCTCGATGGAAGCACAGACTTAACTAAGTATGTGAACATTCTTTGTTTTTAAGAAGAGAGAACTCTATTAATAAGAGATACAAAATAATAATGAGTTTTGTACCACATATGGACCCAAATCCTAAAGTCAATAAGGTTGTAAAGATAAAGCACCATACTTAAAGAATGATATACAGATTTAAATAGAGCAAAACAAGCAGATCCTATTGCTCCAAATCATGCACTACAAGACGAAAAGAAATATTATGCTATACACTCTATGATGATGGACAGGATAGGATAATGAACTAGATTTCGTTATCCTATCTTGCGGGCGCAACATTACAGTACGAAATGATTAAGTTATTCTATCCTATCTCCTTATTCAGCCCACCAAAGGAACCCTAAAAGGTCTAACTTTAGGCCTTCACAAGAGTCTGCTACTGCATTGCATTACTAATTATTGCCATGACAGATAAGAAGAAAACATCATATATATATATATATATATATATATATATATATAGGGAGCATATCAGGTGAGAGGAGTGGTTTATAGTGAGAGATGAGAGCATTAATTACTATCCATTCGATCAAAATAAATGGTCCAGATCTGATCTCACTTTTAAAATTGCACGTGACTTCTTTTCTGTTCATTCCTTTTTTCTCAACCAGTTTTCATCTTCTTCCTTATTCTCCCCCTCCAACGGACCCATCTTCATTCTCCCTCAGTCCCACCTTCCCTATTCCTATCCTTGCTCCCCTGTGACTGTTTCCTCATCAAAATCACCGATGACGAGATCTGGAACAGCGCCACCGTCATCCGGGAGGTCGGAACCACCATGACAAACTCACAGATTTCACGAACAACATGTTGTGGCTGTTGTTGACGGTTGACCCGCCGATCTACAGCATGAGGTTGCTCAGATGGTTCCCGGAGTGAGTGGGTGCGGCAGATCGGAGGCTTTTAGCGGTGGAGGGAATGAATCGGAGCTGGTCGCGGTGGTGGTTAGTGGATTGGGTGTTTGTGGTTCAATCTTAGAGCTAGTCCACGGAGTTTCGGTGGCGGTTTTGCCTGAAAAAATGGTGATCAGAGAGTTTCTCAGGATGGGTGGAGGTTTGCAGCTTTCCTAATTTCACTCCGGTGGAGGTCTTACCGGAAAAAATGGTGATCAGACAATTTTTGCCACCCACCATGTCATTAGAGGAGATTTGTGACTCTAATACGAAAATTATAAGGGGAATAAATTATCTACTAGATCCATGGAGGAGATTTGTGAAATTGACTTTCATGGAAGTTTTTTTTTCTGATAACTTTTGGGCTGGAAGCGGCTTCTGTGTATAAAAAGTTAAAAACTAAAAAAGCAAAAGATAAAATTAAAGCTGTTGTGCGATAAAAACAAGAGTCACGTGAGCTTTTAATGAGAGAGTTGAATCTGTACAGTCTATTTAAATTCAATGGGTGTGATTTAATGCTCTCACCTCTCACCATAAACCACTTATCTCACCTGATATGCTCCCTATATATATATATATATATATATATTCATTCTTACTTCCTGTAAGAAAATTGATCTCCCAATTCCTTTTGAAACTGTTCTCGGGATGTTCTTTGTGCTGTTAAGGCAATATCATCAAGAAATCCCCTCTGAGGAAACTCTTCAGGCACAAGAGTTTGGTATATTTCAAACTGCCGTGCTGCTTCCTCCTTTTGATCCAGGAGACTGTATATTATTCCCTGCAATTTTTTTAACAAAAATCAATTTAGTAATTTGATGAATGGAGTCGGCCAAAATCATTACATCTCTTCCTGCTTAAATTCCATAACACAGAAAGTAGCCCTTTGGTCAATTATCTCACAGAATTATGTTAGAAAAATGATGATATTATAATCATAAATGAATAAAGCCATAAACCTTAAGAGGGTGGTCGAATGTAGAAAGACAGGGTTTCACACCTGTAAAGTTGCAGGTTTGAATCTCCACTTACCCCTTTGGATGTGATAAATTTTATTATGATTGTAAATGCAATTTAAACATGGAGGCTAACATTGCCTTTAATTGGGGCACCATCCCCTCATCCTAAAATTTTCTAAACCAAAATATTTTTATAGAGCCAGAAAGGGTGTAACACAGAAATAAAAGTCTGACACCTGACAACTGAAAGCAAACATTTTTAAAGTCCAGTGCATCAATAACACTCTTATGTTAGTGCTCTCCAAAACAATGGTGTCTGATAATGAGGGGGGAAATTCTTAAGTCAAAGAATTCTGTTCAAAGATGATTAGCTCCATTTTTCACTAGACACAACATAAGAATTGAGTGATGCAACCAACCCATATTTCTGAACAAGAGCAACCCTGAAATGAGAGGAAAAGACAAGTTAATGGAGACAGTCCTTGTTGTATATCTTATCTGTTCTACAGGGCTTGTTTCTCTTTACACCTGGAACTTTGGAAATATAAATTTAAAATAAAATCATAAAGGTTACATTCATGGTGTTCAATCTATCCCATGGTTTTTCTATGAGGTTTTACAAAGCTAACTACTACCTACGTAGAGTTGTGTGACCCAAACCAACTGAGTGGCTGTTGACACTTGACTGTCAGTCCAAGACTCCAAGTAGAAGACATCAAACCAAACAAGAAAAAATGTATTTAATTAAAATAAGTCTATGATGCTGCGCGAAAAGATTTTTTTTTAAAATAATTTACATAAGCAAGCCAATAAAACAATTTAAATTTTAAAGCCTTTAATTTTTTTACAAAATTTATTGTTTAAGTGAACTGGTCCATTTACCAAATTCGACCAATTTTCTCATTTTTTAACTTGGTTCCCCAGGATTTGACAAAGATCAAAAGATTCAGCTGAACCAATTGGGGATCAAGTCAATGATTCATTAGTCCTGCCAGCTTGCAGAATTAAACAACCAAGTCATTTAGCTTTGCAGCTTATTTATGGTTTAATGGATTAACATGTAAATGAGCTCATAAAATGTACACCAATTTTGATGTTAGAAAGCTATACGAATATAAATTTTGGCAATATCATAATAAGACGGTAGTTTTGTCACATGAACAGCCTTTAGGAAGCATAACCTGTCCTTCTTTATTGGATAGGGTTTCAAGGATTAACTGGTATAAGCTCAACTCATAAAACTGATGAAAACAAAATCATTTCATTTTGCTATCATTATTACCATAATCTTAGGCATCTTATATACACACAGGGAGTAGAACAAGTGAGAAGAGTTGTTCACTGTGAGAGTGAGATGAACAATATATGGTCAATATTAGTTTATTTCACACTTTCACTAGATATACCCCTTATGTATATATAGTCGCATACACTTGAGCTTGACTTACAAACAAACCCACCTGGCAAAAATAAGGCCGAAAATCTCGATAATTTTCATCAATCAAATCTTGAAATCTTTTTAAGCCCTCCTCCAAATTACCCTGCAAAACACACAGATGTTATGCATGTTAGATTATTACTCCTAAAACATATTGTATATGCTTTATCTTGAATTGGTAGCTTATAATCATTAAAACACTAGATCAAATTAAAACAGTCCCAACCTAAGCTGATGGATCAACAGTTCACCTGTACAACAAGCATTTGTGCAATTAAGATCCTTATATTTCTCTCCTCTGTAACTCTGTTTTCATTAGAAGCTAACTCTCGAGCCTTATTCAGCATTTCAAATACAGCAGGACCCTCATGGTTTTTGTGCATCACCATAGCCAGACCCTGTAAATGATTACTCACCTCAATTATAAATGAATAAGCAAAACAAACAAACGAAGTGTCATGGTGACTTGATTTCATGGTCTGGAATTGTAATACATTATGAATGAATATCATACTCACATTTTTTTAATATATCACCCACAAAAATGCTTTCAATGAAGCATCTAACAAGCCACCTTTGAAGCTGAATCTAAAATAAGCAAAACATATATCGGAATGAAGAAATATTTTTCAGCTAATCTGATCAAATCCTACCTAAGAATGCATATGACAAATGACAAGGCCAAAGTAAAAAAAAAAAAAAACTCCATCCCCAAAAAAAGATAAGAAGTCAGCATATTAGAACTATTTATGGTACAGAAATAAGACCAATCAAAAACTCTATGAACCTTCAAGGCAGAAACAATCAGTTGAAGCAACGCTTATAGGGCAATGATTAATATATTTTCACAGAAATAGTAATAAAAATACCAGCATACTTTATGTAATAAGAAAAATGACAATAATTTAATAACATGGTTAAACACATAAGCCCATAACATTACCCAATCATGACATTACAAAAACACTCAATATGCTAACAGCACTCAGTATCTTGTTAGTAGTACCTGACCCTGAATTACATAGTTAGCTAGTAGGAAATAATTAAGATGAGGCAGTCAAAGAAGTAGGTTATGATGTATATAAACAACAAGAGGGAGTGAGAGGAAGATTAGCAAGTCAATTTGTGAGGGAAATAGAACCTTTGGAAGGGAGGCATGCAGACCCTTGAAGATCAGCAGAATTGTAGCTATAATTGGGAAATTGGTCGCTAGTATTAGAAAGTGTAGCGAGTCGCTACACTTTCTAATAAAATACAAGTGTCCTATCATATACCTCCTAAGAAACAGTAAATGTATATTGTCTGCATATTGGTTAATTCTCAGAAGCCTGTTTAACCCTTAATGCTTGCCATTGTTTGGGAAAAATTGGGGAGAGGAAGCAAATGAAGAAGTTGGTAATAACTTTCTCATTTGTTGTTTCGATTTCAAATAAATAAGAGGAATGAAAGTGAAGATTTATACTTACTCTCCAATAACTGATTTCGGTTTAGAGAGTATTTTAAGAATTACAATGTATAGTTTAGAATACATCACCACATATTCTTAATTTCAGTCTACTTAGACTGATTTTAGTGCAATATGCAACTTAGGATCTCGTTAGTTCCCTAGACATGTAAATGTAACTTACATTAATTTTAATTCAGCCCAAAATCATTCCTTCCATTCTAAATTTAAAATCAGAGAAACCCTATTCTCAACATACTAAAGCTTTTGGTTGTTGATATAAATTCACTACCCAAGCACAGCTTCAATTGTTCATGACAATATATGCATCCTAGGAATGCTTTTGAACTATTTCAAGCCGCACATCGATTTTCAATCCTCCGAGTGAACAAGCACCATGAAAAAAAAATTAAAGAACTCAGTGCAGATACAAAATGAACTAGCATATCAATGTGCAATCACAATCATATTTGCATAAAGGATAACAGGATAACAAAGGATTTTTCTTTTTCATAGCAGAACAATGTCTATGTTGTGCACTCTTAATAACCATGATAACTAGCAACAAGGTCAAATAACAATTTTGAGCATATGGCTAACAAAGCAGAGAATTCCTATCTATCCACCCACATTTTCAATCAGAACCAAAATTCAAACTTTAAGCAACATTAAAAAACTGAATGAGAGAGAAGCTGAGAAACCTTACATGCAAAGCTCTGACTTGAAGAGGCATTTTCTCCAGGATTTCCCTGAACAAAGTTTTAGCCTTACTCAACTCCCCCATTGTCTCATAACAGAGTGCCAGCAAAAGCTTCCACTCAACCTCATTCGGCTCCAAATCAATCAAACTCTCCACAAACTTCACTGCCTCATTACACTTCCCTCTCCTGATTTTCCCATACACAATCACCTTGAGAGCCTCAACGTTTCTGGAATCCTTCTCCAAAAGCTTCTCGTACATTTCCTCCTCCTCGCTTTTCCCTTCCATGGCTTCCATCTTCTCCTCCATTACCGAAGGCACTGCTGCTACTGCAAAAGCAGTGTTTTTGCTGAGACAACAACCCATGAAGAAGATGAACGACCCAATTAGTAAAGATGCAATCTTTTGTGAAAGGAACTTGGGTAAACTCGTTTGAGGTCGGAAACGTGAAGTGGGTATGCCGGAAAAAGTGCATAGTGGCAGAAGGGTGGGGCGGATTGTGGCGGGTTGAAGCGAAATTGATGTGTGTTTGTTGCGGCTGTGAAATTGAATCCGTGGCTGTCGAAGTGGATTGAGGAACTTTGACTGGGATTGTGAGTAGGAGATGGGGAAGGTGGTGGTTGAGGTTGAAGCCATCTTGAGGTCCTCGCCGGAAAGATGTCACCGGTGGTGGTCGTCGGCGTTCATGACGGAAAGGTGCTTCATGCTCTCCTTAGCTTGTCACAGGAATTGGGTTTAACACCCCAGCCCTTAGGCTTCCCGCCCCACTTAAAGTGGGGAAATTACCGGAAACCCTCCGGATTAATATCGGTAAATGATTTGCTGATACGTATCGGTTTATCATTTCCCGATTCGTATTGATATAACAGCATCAGATAGGTTTTGAAACACATAATTTTCAAAGCCCATTTCCCTCCCCAAATCACTCCCTCTCAAATCTCTTCCAAACTTGCGTTCCACCACTCCAAGCTTCGGTCCCATCATCATCAAAGCTTCCTCAAAGCACCGGAACTCCCATTCCATTACATTCAAAAGGTAAGTTTGATTTTTATTGATTCTCTCACATTGATTGATGATTAGAGGTAGTTGATGGATTATTAGGTGAATGTTGAACACTAGGGTAGTTGATTATTGATTAGAGGTAGGTTTTATTGACTGAAATGGCATGAAACGGTCATGGGCACGAGTGGGTCGTTTCCAGTTCTGGTTCTGGGTTACTGTAAAATCGGAAAAACATTTTCCGATTCTGTAATGGAAAATGTTTTTCCGATTCTGTAATGGGAAAACATTTCCCGATTGTAAACCAGTTTAAGCCAGTTTTTTTAAGCCAGTTTTTTTTAGTTTTCCTCCATCGGGCTGAATATTTTGTACAAATTTTCAAATATTTTAGTGTCATGACACTGGGAAAGGGTGTTGATGGTATCGGCTTATTAGAACTAGGGAACTTCCTTAATGTTGCATTTTAGTTATCTAGATTGAAAAATTAGAAAGGGTGTTGATGCTATATGAGAGATGTTTGTTTCTATATGAGAGATGTTTGTACAAGTTGTAACTGTTAAAGTTGTTCAAGTTGTAATTTGATGTTAAATTTGTTTGCTTTTCATAGGAGAATGAAGGGCGTGAGGAAGAGGTCTCGATCTTCTACAGTCGATGATGCAGAGGATCGCCACGAGCGCTTGCATGCTTGAGGACCTCGGTCGGGATGTCGGAGTACGCGTGGGGTGCGATTGCGCTGGCATCGTTGTACGAACAGCTGAGTCGTGCTTCCCGCAGGAAGACAGCGCAGATCGGTGGGTTCACCTCCCTCTTGCTGTCATGGGCGTATGAGTACATATCCAGCAACGTCATTATCAGGACGGAGGTCCCCGGCTACACACAGGACCAGCCTAGGGCGCAGCGGTGGTCCACGTCTCGGATCGCGCATTCCGGACTCGATGAGAGACGAGTCATGCTCGATGAGCTTACAGTGGATGATATCACATGGACCCCTTTTGAGGACCATCGAGATGTTCGACCGCGGGATCCCAGGGCCCTCTATTCCGGCTACATCAGGACACCTTACGGCCGGTCTGTGAGCCGACATCTACCAGAGCGGGTTATGCGCCAGTTTGGCTTCATACAGGACATCCCTCGACACCCCTCTGAGATCCAGACGACGGGGTCCCTTGCTGAGACCACAGATGTCGCCTATGCTGAGTTTGAGCCGCACCTCCGCCCTCAGGGGATACCTGCTACATATCCGGGAGAGGCGGTGGAGGGTTACATGAGGTGGTATAGCAGAGTGTCCCATGTGTTCATCATCCCTGAGGATAGGAGGGAGGAGCTTAGTGTCGTGGTAAGTTTGGATTCTAAACTTGTATATTATTTTTATTCATTCAATTGTGATTTTTGTTAATGAAATTATTTTTGTATATTATTTTTATGCAGTCTGCCATACGTAGGGGTGTGGAGTTGTTGGAGCAGTCCCTGGAGGTGCCAGGTGCTCTTGCTCCAGGGACACAGCCCCGAATCCTCACGGAGAGGGCGCTCGATCTCTTTCGACGGAGTTCCTTCGTTGGTACCCAGGGAGTTGCCTTTTCTGCTATTCGAGGAGCCGCAGCTGCGGGAGGCAGAGCTCGTGGAGGCAGAGCTTGTGGAGGCAGACCCCGTGGAGGCAGAGCTCGTGGAGGCAGAGCTCGTGGAGAGGGTGATCCTGGAGAGGGTGTTCGTGGTGGTCGAGCTCGTGGACCCAGAGGCCGCAGGGGGCGGGGTCGGGGACGCAGGGGGCGGGGTCGGGGAGAGTGATTTTATTACACTTGTTATGTGGGATCCATTATTATGTATATGTTAGGACTTTTTATGTTATGTTATGACTCTTGCCTCGTTTTATTTACATGTGTTATATTTTTAGTCTTAATATTATGACTCTTATAATGAAAAAAACAGAAACAACGACAACATATAAATAATTCAAAGCATGTAGTAATCCATGACAATAAGTTAAACGGTTACACAACCAAATTAAACATAAGCAACACCGAAAACAAAATTATTCCTCTGTGATATCGATGAAGTCATGGGGTCCGCAATCTTTTGGGAATACCTTCACTAGGTTGGGCAATGTTATATTAAGATAACAAACTGTTCCTCTAGGTGCAAACACAGCAACCTGCAAGTGAAATGTATACTTTAATTAAACCATGCTTATCTGTCCAAAAAATGAAGCAAGTTTCATTAAACCTTCGCCTCACTATTCAGTCGACCAGCGTAACTGTGGCCAAGTAGTGACTCAGCTGCGAGATGGATGTGTCTACCGTCCATCACCTTCAACCACCAACCTTTATCATCTTTCGTACGTCGTCCTTTTAGCCTAAAAGGACAACCTGTCTTTTGTGTTGACGTTCCTTCAACAAGATCCGGTTCTCTGTAGGGAATATACGCACCATGCTTCTCACACCCCAGAATGACATATTCTTTTCTTCCCTTCGCACCACTATCAGACTTTGTTGTCACCAAAACAAAATTATTTGCCATAGAAATGTCGCGAACCCATTTCATAAGATCATCTTTCAAAGGGAAACGCTGTTTCATGATAAACAAGGCATAAGGCATAAAACAAGGCATAAACAAAGCATAAACTAAACATGCAAAAATTTGTGCAATGAGTACCTGATCAGTATGATACAAATGAGAGACATCTGTACATATAATCGGAGGTTCAACTAGTGATGGTTGCTCCTCTGGATTATCATTTTCCAATCCAGCAGCATGTATCAATTGTGATTCACTAAAAAAAAGGACTCTGTCATCCCTGGAACAATAACGGTAAATCAATAACCGACCCTATAACGGTAAATTAAATTCCGGTACTATAACGGAAGATCATAATCCGATACATTAACGGCAATTCATTTACCGATTCAGTTCACGATACAGCAGCCTAAATTACCAACTTAACTAACTAAACTAACTACTTAAACTAACAACTAACTACTTAAACTAACTATAAATAAAGTACCAAAGCTAACAACACTTACCAGAAGTTAAAAGCTTTCCCTTGGTGGTGGTGGTGTTGGTGGTGGTGGTGGTGGAAATGTGGAGATGGTGGTGGTGGTGGGAAGGTGAAATGTGAGGGAGGAGTGGAGTAATGGTAGAATAAGGTAGTTTGGGCGAGTTATGGGGGGCTGGTGGAGGGTTGTTGGAGGGAGGAGTAATGGTGGAGGGGTTGGTGGAGGGAGGAGTAATGGTGAAAAGGTGATCAAACTGCCAGATTACCACTCGGTAAATGATATACCGATATCAATATACGAATCGGTTAATGATTAACCGATATTGTTCTTCGTGTTCTGGGTAATGGGATAAAGGTGTTCATACTGAGGAACAATAACGGGAAATGATTTACCGATTTGTATTTTGACATCGGCATATCATTTACCGATGGGTAATTTTGGAATAAAAAAAAAGGCTGGGGCGGGTAGCCTAAAGGGTGGGGTGCCAAACCCAAATCCCGCTTGTCACACTCGATTAATTGTTGAGATATTTTAATGGCTTAAAATGTGTTTTTAGTAAATGTGTTTTTTGAGAGCTGGATTTGCCACCCACCCCATTAGATTTCACACCCCCCCCCCCATTTTCGGATTTTCATGTTCCGAATTATTTCGGAATCTTAGATTCCGAAATTAATTCGTGATTTGTAGTGCAAAATACATGTAACACCCCACTTTTGAGTGAAAAAATGTTTCGGAAACCTTATTTCCGAAATATTTCGGAAACTAAGTTTTCGTAAGTGGGGTGACATTTCTAATGAGTGGGTGATCGTGTTTTTTTAGTAAGTCACAAATCACAATGATGAATTTAAATTGGTTTATATAAATAAATTTGATAGCTTTCATCCCTAAAAAATATTTATTTGAAATAAAGATGCGTGAAGCTAAGAAACTCAACGGGTGGAAGGAAGCACGTTTTCTAGAGCCGGTAGAGAGGTCTTGATCAAAGTTGTTGCACAGGAAATCCATCATATGTAATGTCTTTTTTTATTTTGCCGGATGGCCTTTGTAATGAGATTGAAAGAATGATTTCACGTTTTTACGGGGGCGGTGATGTAACCCGTCGTGGTATTCATTGGGTTAAGTGAGATACTCTTTGTCGGCCCAAGGAAAATGAGGTCTCGGCTTCAGGGATTTTAAATCCTTTAACTTAGCCTTAATGGTGAAGAATTGGTGGAGAATTCATAACCACCCGGACAAGTATTTTGAAAACAATGGACATGGTTCAACAAGGGAGATCATGGAGAATTGGAAATGGAATGAATGTTCGAATTTGGGATGATAATTGGCTCCCGCATGAACCACCCATTAATTATAGGCATGATGTGGTGGAAGAGCTCAAGCTTGAGGTGGTGGCTAATCTTATCCAACAGGGTACTGGTGTTTGGAACAAAGAATTGATCGAATGGACTTTTTGTCCAGCCACTACAGCAAGGATTTTGGCGGTTCCTTTGCCCCTTCAACCGACGAAGCATTTGCTCGTTTGGACGGGCACAACTGATGGGTCTTACATTGTGCAATTTGGCTATGCTTTTCATCAAAATTCAAACAGCCGAGCTTCTCCGTCTTCCTCGACCTCTGCTGCTAGTGACTTGGATGTGGGATCATGGCGCAAGTTATGGAAAACTTCCTCGATCCCATAGGTGAAGGAGGTGGCAGGGCGGGTTTATGTGGAGCTGTTCCGACGAGGTCTAGTCTCCGCCGCCGGGGCTTGGACATGGATCCAAGTTTCCCGGTGTGTGGCCATGAGGAGGAGAGCATCGATCATTTATTCCTACATTGTCCTCTTGCTCACGGGTGTTGGTTCGTTCGATTGGGTGTGCGTGTGGAACCAGAACTAAGCATTCATGGAGTTCATGGGGGAGGTGCTTCGGGAGTGGGAGAGCTGGGTTATTGCTAAGGTACAGACCATGCTATATAGCTTGTGGGAGGCACGAAATAAAGTGATGTTTGAGGGTCGTGGAGCTCATTGTGATGCTGTATTGGATCGAGTTACATCCATGGGGGTTCATCGTCTCCGGTAATGCGTGAGACCGAGGGAGAGCAACCAACAGTGGGAGGATGGCGACGTTCAGCAGCTGGGATAATTAAGGTAAATGTGGATGCTTCTCTTGGAAGGGATATGTTTTGCTGGTTTCGGTTTGGTGGCTAGAGATGAGGAGGATGAAATTTTGGCAACGACTTCTTATTACCCGACGGTGGCGGAGGCTCTTTGCCTCCGGTTGGTTATGGAGGTGTCTTCTCACTGGGCTTAAGGCGAGTTCAATTTGAGACCGATTGTTTGCAGTTGTTCCATGCTTGGAAAAAGGGTGTTGGACGTTCTCTTTTATTTTCAATAATTCAGGATTGTATGAGTTTTTTGGTTGGTTTGATTTTGTTGATTTTTCTTTCATTCGTAGGCAGGGAAACACTTGTGCTGGTTTTATGACTCGGAACGCCTCTACCCTTTCCTCTAGCTATCATCGACCATAAACCCCTTCAATGGGCTGCCAAATTCGTCCCTCCCAACAACTCAATCAACCTGGGACCAACCACCACAAGCGGACTGAAACTAGGATATGCCAACTGCGCGACCACTATAGTGGATGCATTTATCACTTATAAAAGGTACTGCATAGCCACCCATCTCAAAACACTCACATCCAATTCCTCTCCATCACTAGTCCTGCGGACGGTAAATCAACGATAAATTTAACGGTGGATTTAACTGTTGAAAATTCACCAATAGCTAGGACAGTCGAAAATTTACCGACAACTTTTTGATATAATCGTCGATAGCCTTTGCCAACAAGGCCTATACGCGGAAGCTGGACAACCATTAATTGATCAGAAAAATTTCAATACCCAATTTTCTTGTAGTGTTTGTAGGTAAATTTTCATTAAAGGAAGTTGTTGGGAGTCAATATTACAGCAGATAAACCAATTAACATGGCAGAATTTTTAAATTGTAAGGTACGGTTCTTTCACATTTTTGGGCATGGTTTAGTTTATGGTATTTATGGCATCTCTTTGTGCTATGGATCAATTGTATTTTTGTTGAAGAACCTCTTGTGCTTCCTTAAATACAAGTTTGGATTATAAAAAAATTTAAATATTTTATAATTCTATATTAGTAAATAATCCATGGACACCCTATTTTCGGGGTATCCAGCGACACGTACATGTGATTTTAGGTGGTTCTTAAACAAATTAAACATTATTGGGAGGTTTAAAATACCACAATCAAGTTAAATTTTTCACCACAAAATGTATGTGTTGCTGGCTGCCTATCATAAGGAGTGTCTAACACTCTGTTTAAATGTAGAGATTAAAAGAACGAAAATAATATAAGTCAAAAAAATATAAATGAAAAATGAGATAATTTTTAAGTTGTTTGAATTGAGTGAAAACGAATGGAAAATAGATGGAAAAGTAAGATAAAAGAAAATGAGTTATGATGTGTAATTACAATTTTCTCCTGTCAATTATAGTTTATTCCTAATATAAAGCTTGGAGGAAAAATATTTTTCTCATGTTGAAAATATTGTTTCTATTTTTATGAAGAGAAAGTTATACACTAAATTTTCAATATGTATAAACATGAGAAAATTTGGTATCATAATCCAATCCTAATCTATATCACTCACCTAACAAAGTTTGGGGAGACATTAGTTATGTGTAACGTGTTTATTGTGCAAGTGACGCCGTAGTTCTCATATCCAATTCATGTGGGCTTTTCACATAACTTTTGGTCATTTTACTCCCTTTTTCACTTCTTCCTCTTCCTCTTCATATTTTTCCTCTCACTCAACCTTCATAACAACCATCTAGCTCCCACTCAAACCACCATCCAGCCCCTACCTGCACAACCCATTCCCCTTCCTCACATAGAAAACAAGGAAAGAAACTTTTGCAATATGTTCTAATAGTTGGATTTGGTCTCATCACGACCCGGATTCTTAGAAGTTTCAATCTTTCCGGGAGCAGTTTGACTAGGTCCTCCATCAGACTACGCACGTAAAGAATCGACGCCCCCACAAAAGAACTGATGGCTCTCCAATATCTTAATTGGGCAAAGCAATGATCGAGCACAACCATTCCCAACTCTATACCTCTCGACATCCATCGCTAAATGCCAGAGCGAGGGAAAACTGTTCCGGGGATGGATCTGATCGCCTTATGTCGATCAAACTCATCTTCAATCATTACCATCACAGCGCCCTCGTCCATGTCCTCGTCAACAACCCAACATGTAAGATAGGAGCTCAAGAACGTACTAAACACTCATGACAATCTCGAATGAGTCTGATTTTTACCTAATCATAATAACATTATAACAAATTTTGCTTTCTAAAAAAATATATATAGTAAGATGTGCGCACCATGAATACATATAGCACTCGATAGCAAATGGACAAGATTTGGGTCTTGGAGTGTCAGACTGAGAATTGAGATCACATCATTTTCATCATATCATATAAGGTGTGTGTGTGGAGCGTGCAAGCATGTGTCAGCTTAGGTACCTGATGTTAATCGATCACGAAGCAGCTAGAAACCTTAAGAATAATTATATCTCCACACCTTAAAAGTGAGGTGTGGAGAGGTGGAGGAAGAGAGATATTAAGATAGGAGAGAGAAAGTAAAGATGTGATAGGTAATTTGATTGATAAAAAAAAAAGAAATAGATAGAAATAAAAGTGGAAAAGAAATAAAGAGGTGTGTATATACCATAACTCGAACCCTAACCCCACATGCGCGCATTTGCATTTGCAGCCTCAGTTGGTTCGCAGTTGTTCAATCTGAACGGTCATTTTCAGACGACCATGATTCTCCTATGTGATACTTTATTCTTTTACAGCAGCAGAGAATGTGCAGACTTGATTGAAATGCTTCTGCTTGCAGTGACCCCTTTCAACTTCGTACATAGCAATTAGCAAGCTAGTTATGGTAGACACTACTATTTGTTGCGTATTTATATCCATTCAAGTTAATAATTAATTAATGCATATGGTTTAATCCTCCGAAACTTTCAAGTTCAGCACTATCTGTTTCAAATGAATTGGAAAAAAAAAGGTAATTACATAGATTTACAAAAAGAGAATGGCACCCGCACTCATTAATTAGCTTACAAAATGAAGACGTACACAAATATTCTTGGCTCACTTTTGAAATTAAGAAATGTAAAGATGACAAATGCATAAATGATAGATGGGGCTGCAGTGTCTTGTCACAACAACATAGATGGGTTGTCCCTGGAAAACGCAGTACCTTAGAACATGATATAACGCCCGAGTGGGAGAAACAGAGCCTAATTGCACGAAGATACGTATGACAAGTATTTCAAACGCACGCACGCAGACACTAGAGCTAGCGGATCAAGGGGCGTGGAGTAATCATTCCATAGAATTGCATATGATTGACGTCCACCATAGATGTTTAATTTTCTAGGAAATATGTACATATATATGTTCAGGTATTTGCTATACTAACTTCGGATATACACATCTAGTACTTTTCCTCCTGTAAAAAGAAATACTTTGGACATACAGGTCCATTACTCACGGTGTGAAATTACCAACGTAATCGTCGAAATGTATTTACATTTTCTACGGCAATTATAATCAGGACAAACTTGTATGTCACTTGAAGCATGAGCATCAATGTATAAGAATTGATATGCGCTAAGCAGTATTATTGATAGTTGGATATACTTAATAGAAGTGTAATAAGACCAGGGATGGATCTACACACACCACTCGGGGGAACTGCTTATGAAAAAAACCACTTGGGGCAATGGCCCCCCCAAAAAATTTCTTAACATTGTATATATATATCATGTGTATTAACTGCTCCCAAAAATATTTTCGTATTATATGCTTATGTATATACATTACCATTAAAGATATATTTTTTGGATAATTGAATCCGTCACTGAATAAATATTTTTGAGTTTTTGGCAAAATGTATATAACCCATGCACGAAATTTAATAGTAGTAATTAATTAAGTATATCGGCTGTAAACGATCTCCATGTGTGCAAGAGAAAAGGAAGGTACAAATTGAGGGGTGTGGATTAATAGGGAGTTAGTTCGAATGCCATAATGTGTCCACCTACAAGCATTGGCAAAAGGAAATGATGCATGTTTGCCACTGGGTGACCTTTCTCCGGCTTAAACCAAAAGAAGAAAGAAAAAGCATCATCATTATAATATAATAATACAAGGGGTTTTGCATTAGAGCCTAGCTAATGCAAGTTAATTATTGATTAACAACATAATTAGCAGTGTGAAGCATGATGGCATCACCGGCACGTCAGCCTCACGCCACCAAAATTCCTCATATACAATTTCCTTCCTGCTCTACTACTATCAAACTATATCAATACACTGATAAAAAAAAAGGGAATTGTTATTCAGACCCCTCAAAATTGGTGAATTGTCCAAAATGTCCTTGTTTAAAAAAAAACTTCCCACTTTCCCCACTAACTCCCCCCTCCCACTTCTTCAAACTTCTGAAACCCCCCCCCCCTCTCCCAAACACATTTCACTCATTCAAAATCTCCCCCCCTCTCTCACGCATCTCCTCCACTGCCTCCGCCTGCCACCGCCATCGCCAGCGACACCGCAACCGAGTGGAGTCGCCGCCACCCCCATTGCCACCTTCTGCTGCAACATTCTTCCCGAAACTCAGGTTTGTTACGCGACCCGACCCATTATGTTATGGTTTTTATCGCACCTTGTAGATGCGTCTGTGTCGCAGCTTGAAGGTGCGTGTTCAAAATGCACGCACCTTAAGGGTGCGCTTGAGACACACCTTTAAGGGGCGACACAGACGCACTCTGAGAGTGCGTCATAGACCCTTATCTGTCAAAGCTTCAATGCCTTTATGTTTTTGTTCTGTTTTGAGTCTTATTTTTCCAATGTTGGTTCAGATATGGAAATAACAAAGAATTTGAATGTGCCCCCGACCAACGAAAGGAGAATCCCCCGCGGCATCGGTACGTAAGGAGCGTGAAGCCGCCACCCTACGAAAGAAAGAAGAAGCACGTAAAAGGCGTGATGAGGTAACCCGTGAAAGGCGTGCAGGTAGTGCAACGACTACTGCCAGTGCAGTACAGGAGCCTGAGCCTAAGCCTGAACCTGAACCAGTACAGGAGCCTGAAGATGATGATATGGTTGATGCAGAACAGGGTTCTGGTGAAGGAGAGGAGGAGAGTTCTGTTGAAGAAGAGGAGGAGGGTTCTACTGAGGAGGAGGAGGAAGAGGAGGACGAAGAGGAGGATGGGGATAAACAAGCGGAACAAGGTGAGGAAGATGATGATGATGACATATTCTTTCCTGGGGGGCCTTATGACAATACCTTGCTGAAGAGCTTCAAGCAACATATATCACTGGAGGTGTGGAAGCATTACAAGAATCCTACTGAAGTGCTTGATAGGGGTGTCTTAAAAACCTACCACCATGGGAATGCTATGATTGGGAATGATAAGGAGAAGCATAACGATGTGAAAAAAATGCTTTTCGACTTATGTAAAGGGAAGGGTTGAGGTTGCTGGTCTATTGCCTTTGTTGACATGCAACCTTCCCTCTGTTGACAAGACCATGCTAATAGCGTTTGTGGAGAGATGACAGTCGGAGACATCCTCTTTCCATATGCCATTTGGGGAGATGACCATCACACTGGATGATGTTAGTTCTTTGCTACACATTCCTGTGAAGGGAAAATTCTTCACTCTCCCAGTCCTGACTCGTGAGGAAGCAGCCATTGTATTGCATAAACAGCTTGGTGTTACACAAGCAGCTGCAGAAGAGGAGATCCGGAAGTCCTTAGGACCTTATGCTCGTTATACATGGTTGTTGAAGGTGGCTGAGGACATGGCTAAGGAAGGGAAGACCAAGAAAGCTGCTAGAGCCTTCTTGCTGCGTTTGGTGGGGATGACGATCTTCTGTGGGAAGACAAACAACAAGGTGGATGTTGCATATTTGGGGATGTTCATGGACTTGGAAAAGGCTGGAGAGTATGCATGGGGCGCCATGGCATTGGCTTTCCTTTATGACCAGCTGAAGGACGTCACCAAGGTCTGTACCACTAGCCTTGGAGGATACTTAAATCTGTTTCAGGTATGATTCTATAACTCTTATTTTAGTTAAATTGTAATTAACGTAATTTAATGTATAAGGTATCACATTTTGATGTATGAGTATTTGATTGCAGACATGGATATTTGAGCACTTTCCTGCTTCATTGTTTGATAGACCCTAAGTCCTAACCCTAGTACTTGACATATACAAGTACAATGACCCCCCATATCGGATACAATCAGGAGGGAGTCTTCTTCTTCTTCAGGTCCTCTTTCTTGGCTTCTGAGGTCCCCTTCCTTGTCTTCGATCTCCTCCTCGGCATCTCAGATAGATCCAGTGCAGCCACCTGAGCCTGGGTGAGCCTTGATGTTTCCATCACAAAAAGGAGACGCCGGAGGGCATTTTCTACTAGAGCTTGGACCTATTCTATTTAGCAACTTTGAGTACTTTGAACAAGCAAGGATGAGCAAGGATGGTCACCCCTACATTAGCAACTTTGGCACTCTGAATTTGAAATTTCACTTTCAAAGTACTCAAAGTTGCTAATGTTGGGGATAACATCCACATGACCCCAACCACTCAAAACCCCCAAAAAACAAGACATAAGAAAAGCATAGAAGAGGAGGGGAGGAAGAAGAGAGATTTTGTGTGAAAAATGAAGGATTGGGAAGCCTTTTTATAGAGCTGCGGTGACCTAGGTTGTAACGACGCACTTAATGACTTATTTAATGAGTTTTACCGGTTGTTGACTCATGGTCAATGGCCGGTGCGTTTTTAACGCACTCTCAAAGTGCGTCAACAACGCACTCTCAGTGTGCGTTAGTGTCGCACTCGGAAAATGAGGTTCAAACTGCGACCATCACGCAATTTAAAGGTGCGTTCGAAAGGGGCAATTTTGGGTTTTAGAAAATTCCTTCGGTCTGAATAGCTGTGGGGGGGTCTTAATAACAATTCCCTAAAAAAAAATTGGACATATCACTACAAATAATTGCTTTAGTGTACTTTAAATGTAACTTGTTTAAATGTTGTGTCGACTTGACCGACACCAAGTAACACCAACTTTCTACCAACTAGTGTTGGTTCGGAAGGATGTTAAAATCACCATGCAATGTAGCTTCCATCCACCGACGATTAGCGTCAATTCATGATCGATGCTAAATTCACCGGCTAACTTAACGTCGGTTCGCACCCTCGTTAACATAATTGAATACGACCCATTTTGCAGGTCCAAAATTTAATTAGCGTCGACTTGAATGATTTCTCCGCCTCATTTTATATAAGGGGTCTCTCCCTCATTCTTCAAACCCTAACACTCATTCTCACCCTCCGCCGCCCCTCACTCCTCCTCTACTACCCTCTGTTGGTCCTTACCTCCTATTCTGCCACCATCACTCTCTTTCTTCATCTGCCCCTTCCTCCTCATCAGCCACCCTTACACTCACCCTTGGCCCCTCCCTACTCCTTCACCACCATTCGCTCTCCTTTTCACTTTGCCTCTTCCTTCTCCCTCTAGTGATGCCTTTGGATCTCCGTCTCCCTCCTCCTCTATTGCTCGATCCACAACGAGGTTACTTCCCTATTGCCGTGCCGCCCCTTTTTCCATGTCGATCGCTATATTGCAGTTGCTGCCCCATTGTCGCACTGCCACTTTAGTATTGGTATTACTAATTTTATTGGTGACTTATTTTACTTAATTAAGAGATTAGCCAATACTGATTTGTAATACATGTATTCATGACCTGTATTTGTGATACAAAGTTTTATCTTACTAGTGTAGTCCTTCAATGATATTGAAAAGAGTTAGATTAAGTATTGAAGAGTCATGAAAGACCCTAATAGAGAAAATGATTTTGGGATCGAGTAGCTACACAAAACGGTGATCAAGTGAGACAAATAGAAGAAATTGTCTTTGCTTTTGAAATTGAAAAATTTGTTCATAGACTTAAAGTTAAAGTTGTTAAAAAGGATGAAAGTAATAGGTAATTAAATAATTAATATAATATTATTATTGTTATAGTTGTTTGTTAAGCTTATGATTGTTATTACTTTTTATTATTGCAAATATCTTTTTAGTGTTATAGGTATATGTTGGGATTATGTTCACTACTTTAGTGCCTAATTCATGTGGGATTGATAATTATCCAATCACGTCTTGTTTAAACATCACTGCAAACTAGACTAAAAGATAACCTGCCAAAGAACACTCTCACTCCCATAAAACTGAACCCATCCAACCGATAGACCCTGGAGTCCTGGACCTAAAGCCACCTACAGACAAAAATATGCAACATGAGCACCCTCACAACCACTTCCCACACACCACCACCTCCCAACCCAACCTGCCCTGCCAAATTTCCAAAAGCACTCATGGATCAAAATTCTCTTCAACAATAACTCGAACACTATTTAGAAGATTATCCTAGAAGACTGACTTCCTTCAACACCGACCACCCCTTTTGCTGCCCTTGATTGTTTGATAATTAACAGAAACTTCACTTTCTAGTTTCTACAAAAAAAAAATATTGGAATATTTGGCCACCAATCTTCACCTTGATCATTGAATCTTGAAGACTTGGATTTGAAGAACTTATTAACATCCTGGCTAAATCGAATCTCCTTCTTTTTGTTGTCATTTCATCCAGGCAGATAAATTTACCCATAAAGTTTGTTAATTTGACGAAGAAACTCAAATTCCAAGAACAAAGAGGGACATTTAAATTTGCTTAATGCCATTAATTTATGATTTTAATTATTGCACAGTCACGAGTTTGTCATTTCATAACTAAATTTGAACTTTAAATATTATAAATGAAAAATGGAGAAATGTAATTGGATGCATGTGTAAAACTCTAATATCAGCAATGTATATAAATTAAATTGTTAATTTATAAATAATATTTTCAATGGTCAATCATATAATCTTAGGTCATTGCTATTGTACTTTCTTTATATGTAGCTTATTTTTTCCTTATGTATCTATTTATATTGGATTGAAGTATCATTTTTACTTCATTTCAATATATTTCTTATGACTTATAAAAAAATTCAGCTGGTAGTTTTTACTTCATTCATTAATTTCTACAAATGAATTATTTCGTCATTTAATGCTTAGTTAAGCAACTAGATAAAGTAAATTATGGGTATATTTTTCAAAGGGGTAGAGAAACGTAACTATGCGTTCAATGACTACATTGTTCCACGGTTTAGGCAAGCAGGATGTTATGCCATTAATTCAAGAGATGATGACAATATTATAAGGTTGGTGTGTAGAAATTTGAAAAATTAAGAGAGAGAGAGAGAAGAAAGGTAGGTGTGTATGGGATAGTTCAAGTTTAAAGGGAGTTTAATAACAAAAGGCATGTGAAAAGGCAACAAGCTTTTTTGCTCTAAAAAGTCAAATAGGGCCTATTTCAGCCATCATAATGATATATTCCCCAGTCGATGTGTGATAGATTTGCACCAAAGATTCACCATCATTGTCTTGTGATATTTCTTTTATACATGGTGCCCCAAAAGAGATCATCTTTATAATAAAATGATACAAAAAGAAACCCTACAAAGTGAAAGATATATGACATTACCCGGTTTCTTTTCCCCTTTTATTCGAGAATCAATGGTGAATGATAATTTTCACTCATATTTGATTATGCATCTCTCTTGTTCTATTATTGTGCACTCAACAGGTTTTGCTAGCTTTTGCCCATGTTATAATTATTATCTATAGTGACGGGCCTTGCATGAAAGTTTCATACATTTTTCAGGGTAATGAGATAAAGAGAGCAAACCTTGCTGGTGAACCATTTGTCCTGTATTGTTGACTTCCATGCCAGGGCGAAATTCCACTAACCCTCAAGGACATCGAATTTTTCCAAGCTTTATACGACAAACAGTACAATATCTGGTTGAATTGTTAATATAGTCCTCCTTTTCACATTTTTGCTTATTTTTTTCAACAAAAATATTCACCTATATATAAATATTTTCCTTTGTCGATATAGTTAGTTATTCAACCTAATATAATTGAATTGTGAGAGCATTGTTTTGTTGAATTCTAAAAAAAAGTTAAATTTGTCAAATGGTCAATGATATCTAAGATAACAAAAATGATTTGTATAACGCTGTTTTTAGCAAATACTTGCAGTTTGTAGTGCTTAATTTTTTTTGAATAAACTACAATTTGTTGTGATCGCAAATATCTGAATGTATGTTTGAAGGAAAACGTGGTACATGGATCTGCATTATTATAAAGATAAATAATTTAAGAATTATACAAATATTTTACTTTATTCTATATAAATAAAATGGACTAGAATGAGGTTAAATATCTCCATGAGATAAGTTACACAACCGGACCACTTGTTAGATATATCTCCATAAAAACATTTAGAAGTTAACATCTTTGGAAATTGGAACCCAATGTTTGTTTTTAATTTCTCAGTAGTTAAAATTGTTAGTTTGAATGGTTAGATTGAAAGTCAATCGTTATGAATCGAACTATTGAGAAATTTTTTGACATTTAACACACGTGAATGGAATTGTGATATCACTTCATTAAAACAAAACAAAAAGAATTTAATGAATATGCAGTGTCAGTGTAAAATAGTTTTACACTTACCTCCAATTGAATTCTGTCAAATAAGTATGTTTTTATTTTAATTAAAAACATACTTACTTTTTTTTTTACAGCAAAAACATACTTACTTGAGCAAACAATAATGTTTCATCTACACCTTTCTTTTGAGGTGGAGAGGTGGAATGGTGAGAGAGATAAGAAGAAAAAAAAAGTAAGAGAGAGAAAATATGAGATGTGATAGATGATAAGATAAGAGAGATAAAAATAAAAAGAGGTGGAAATGAAGTGTTTAAAAAATGAGGTGTGTACATATCATTACTCAACATTGATTGGATGTCATATCCATTAAACTAAAAAAAACATATTTGGAGAAAGGAAAGAGAGGCAAAGTGAAAAGGGAAAGTTGGTTGAGAGAAGTTACAAGATATACTTGAGCTCCTGGTGTAACCTCCAAGCCAAAGTTCGAGAGAAACCCTCTATTATTTCTGTAAAGTGAACCAACCACTTATCTCTCCCATTCATATCTTCTCCAACTTCAGGTAGAGATAGAGAAATATCTAGAGATTGGATAGGATCTCTCAAATCTCAATAATCATGTCAACAAGGTCTCAAACTATTGTTAACCACAGCGTGTTTGAAGAGCAAGATCAGATCCATCCACAGATGGGGTTCATTCCTTTCCCTGCAAACATGGCCTTTCCTCCTTATCAATCCTTGAAAACCCTTAATGAAATAGCTCCTTCACTATCATCTGAGGCTGCTTCTACTTCAAGTTTTGCAGAAACCCTGCTCACTACCTCTGTCCAAAAACCAAGAGAAGATCTCATCACTTCTACTTTGGGAGGAGGAGGAGATAATCTGCTTTCCTTGAACAGATCAAGAGTTGATTCATGGTGAGACAATATGCACTTTTATTTTTCACATCTCACCGTGCATGTCTAGAAACCCTTTACTATTGATTCTCAAGCCAAAATTCCATGATCAATTATGAGGAGAAACTTGTATGAGCTTATATAGAATTGATTCTGATGAAAGAGATGTTAATCCAAACATACTTTTGTTTCTTTAGTATATTAAACTTCATAAAAAAAAATATAAAGAGTTGAGTTTTGTTGAATGTAGGGCATGGCGAGAAGTATCTGATTGCTTGATCATGGGTAAAAGAAATGGAGGAGGTGATCCTCATCATCATCATCATCTAGGGGTATCTTCCATGAAGATGAAGAAAATGAAGGCAAGAAGAAAGGTGAGGGAGCCTAGGTTTTGCTTCAAGACTATGAGCGATGTGGATGTGTTGGATGATGGCTACAAGTGGAGGAAGTACGGACAGAAAGTGGTCAAGAACACACAGCACCCAAGGTAATATCCTGATCCTGAATTCAAATTTTCTCTCTTTTTTGTTTGGCTTTAATTATTAGTGAGCATTGATTAATCAAAGTTGAAAAGCATAATAATTTAATTTGTTTAAATTCCACATGTTCTACCTTTTCTTATCTGTCTTCCCCAACTCTTGACCCCTCTCTCATTATTGTTTCATACTTTTATGAGAGTTATATTTGGCTCTCTACTGTTTTTAGGATGTTTTAACACAAGTGCAATCATTAATGATATTGAAGCTAGATTTAACTTTTGTCTTATGGGAAAAAAAAACTATGTGAAAGAGATTTTTGTGAGTGAAAAGATCGATGTAAATTTGCCAATGCTAGCTAAAAGTTAGGACTTTCAAAGCTACTGGGGTCAGAGGGAGGGACTAGGAGGAGCCAAAAAGAAAAATGGAGATCTAAATTAATAATGGATTAAATGATAAATTTCTGAAACAAACTTGATACATCCATGAAAAATCTCTTTGCAGGATTTTCATATCTTGAAGAGTGTTACTGTGGAAACATGTATAAATAAATGTAGAAATTAGAAGGCTGGTTTTATTGTGTCTTTCTGTTGCAAAAATCTTATTATGTCTTCATGAAGCTACAATAAGTAGCTTGTTCCCTTAGCTTGCATACAGGATTGGGTACATTACATATATTATTAGAAATTATGAGGCCTATACTCAACCACAAAAGCTAGCTCAAGAGTTGAGGTTTGCACAACCCTTATAAACACTTGATTGGCCTTATCTCTAGCCAATGTGGGACTTCTAACACACCCCCTCACGTCCAGGATTTGAACAGACTGGAATGTGGGAACAACAACGGGTGGCCCAAATATGGGAGGTCTCCACACAACAAATGGATCTAGGATAGGCTCTGATACCATATTAGAAATTAGGAGGCCTATACTCAACCACAAAAGCTAGCTCAAGAGTTGAGGTTTGCACAACCCTTATAAACACTTGATTGGCCTTATCTCTAGCCAATGTGGGACTTCTAACATATATGCTTTTATTCTCACTGGGCTACACGTTGATGTAAGATCGGCTGGGGGGCAAAGCTAGAAAATATTATAAGGGCGAAGTGCTTTTTTTTTAACAGCCAATTGAATTAACAAAAAGTAACACTAGGGGTATTACAACCCATATACAAACAAGGCCAAAGCCAGAAGATAAAAGAGAGGAAGAGAGGATAAAATTTAGTTCACACTCTATTCAATCGACATTTTGTAATATTAGCCCCCCTAAAATCCGCCGCTTATATGTATGTCGATTGAATTTTGTCAATGAACTAATGTATGTCTGATAATCATTTCCGCTCATATAATTTAACGTTTGGTCCTGTCAAAATTATAAAATTCTGCCTGGGCAATTCATGCTTTTATGAAGTTTTCTTAATATTACAAAATTATAGTGTGTGTATATATATATAGGTGGTTTCTATGATACCCACAATGTATCATACATGAAGGATGTGATTGGTCCACAACAAAAATAATTTATATTTTCATTTTTTTCTTTTTAAAGACGGAGGATGTGATTGGTCCACAACCTTTTCGTGTATCATACCCACACAAGTGTTGTGGTATCGTAGCAAGCACCATATATATATATATATATTTCTTTGATTTATTGATGATGTTTGTTTTGGGCACTGTGTGCAGAAGCTACTACCGTTGCACTAAAGATAATTGCCGAGTAAAGAAACGCGTGGAGCGCTTGGCTGAGGATCCAAGAATGGTGATAACCACATATGAAGGGAGACATGCGCACTCTCCATCAAATGAACTTGAAGACTCGCAAACTCCATCTCAACTCGCTAACTTCTTGTGGTAGTATATACCAATTTAACTAATATTCAAATATGTATATTTCTATCTTAGAGGTTGTGTTATGTAGACATGAAAAACAGAATACGGAGAGAGGAATGAGTAAAATTATATTGACAGTATAGTATCTAGGAATCGATGCATGCTCTAGTTCATTGTCTATTTTCTCTCTTCTATTCACTGCAGCTCTCAAATTCACCTATTTCAAAAGCACACATAACATATAAAGTGACTGTGTTTTTCAGTTTTCAATCATAAGCCAGATCCCAAAATATAGTTCAAATAGTAAAGATCTAATTAAATAGAGAAAACACAAAATGTCACTACTACAAAAACACTGTTTTGGGACGGACAAATCCGTCACACAACAGTTGAAATTTCCGTCCCTAAATAAATTTGGGACGGTATGTGCGACTAAAATATTTCGTCACGATTTAGCTCGTTGCAAAGCTGTTGGGATGGAATTTATTATTCCATCGCGCGTTTGGGACGGAATATATTAAATTGTATTCATTTAATAAATTAATGCGTGATGGAATTGGTGATGGAAGAAATAAACTTTTTGGGACAAATCCTATTACTCCGTCCCAAGTTTGAGACGGAATATAATTATTGATGTTTTTTAAAATATTAATTTTGGGACAGAGTTGATGACGGAAATAGTGATTTTTATTGTGACGGAATTAGGACTAACACAGTTCGTCCCAAATTTTGCGACGGCGTTGGTTACATAAATATTAATAATGGTTACGACGGAAATTAAAATAATAAAGTATGTCCCAAATGTTGTGACGGATATATTCTGTCACTAAACTGTGACGATTTGAAACAATTTTCACGGTAATAGTTGGGATGAAATAGTTCTGTCACAAATGTAAAATTTTGGGACAGAATATCTCATTTGAGATTAATGTATTTATTACTCATTTCTGTTTATTTATTATAAATATTATAAATTTTTAAAATAAAAACAAACTATAAAACAACAATCATAGTCAAACAATTTCATCCATAAATATATCCAAACTTAAATATAATTATCATGTTATAAGTATAATTAAGTATCTCAAAGATGAAAAACATAGAGGTTCCATCAAAACATAAACAACCATGATTTATACTAAAATGTATCCATCCAACCATCAAATTTATTCATCACTCATATTGTTACTTGAAGCATCACTTCCTGGAACATCATGAGGATTATCTTCATCCAAATCCATTGCATCCAAATCAATGTTTGCATGTCTTGCAAAGAGAGCTATCATTTTATTTTGTCGAGAAATGGTAGCACTTATATTATCAATTGTTTGTTGCTGCTCTGTAATCTTCTGTTTTAGTTTTGCCTCAACCTCAACACCCATACCTCGGACAATATCACTATAGTTAGCATATTGTGATATGGAAGTTAATGCTTTAGCACGCATCCTTCCATCCAAACTAAGTTCCCTTTGCATTTCTTCCCCCAACTGCTTCAATCATAAGTGCATCATAATCAATTGGTTTTGGTTGACTAGAACTCTCACCATCACCGGCTTGTGATTGAGACTCGGCTTGTGAACAAAGATTTAGATAGTTGTCCTGACAAAAATGAAAGATTCCTTAATATAGAATCAATTGATACGCTTGAATAAGATAACGCTTACATTATAAATGCAGTAGTACTTACATAAGAATCACTTGATCTTTTATCAACAAAAGTCTGTGTCCCCTTCCTAAGATGACACTTTTGGAATATTTCACCCTTATTTGACATTCTTCCCAAGCTCTTATCATGTACTTGTTTAAACATATAGACATATGCTAAAAATATTAAAAACAATGTTCAAATGCAAAAAAACAAGGTTTCAATTTCAATATCATTATGAATCTGTTCACCAAAAAATTCAACACAAGCAGTAGAACAGTGTAGTCCATTATAATAACTAGCAAATACGCTCAATCACATAAAAATCAGTTCTAAAATTGGACATCCTACTCGTTGCAAAGCATTAATCAAAATTCATGTCACAAACTAAATACACGACGTCCAAAAATATAGAGCACATAAATATATACACTTAAACCTAAGCTTTCAAGAATTATATATAAATCTACTTACGACTCTAAGCACTTACTACATATTAGTACTCAACAGTCTCAAAAAATCAAAGGTACTACTTGGACACTGTTAATGTTGCATATAATGGTAACATCAAGACCTCTATCAATTCACAAAGAAGTCAAATATATGATAATAAATCTAACAGAATCAGGAATCCATGAAGGTTCATAAAAGAACTATTAAGATTATAACTCACCAATTCAAGTCCATGCTTAAATTGATTCATAGATCCTTGAGTATGTAATGAACCACCAGTATCTGAATGACGATTTGCAGATGCCACACATCGTAATGTTTAATAATCCTCATCTTCCCATATAGCAGGCAACAGAGGCCACACATTATCAAGAATCCATGAAGGTCTTGATGAAATATTTTCACGTGCTCTTGCCATTATCTTTCTGAGCAAATCTTTTGCCTTGGATTCCCACATAACCTTGATAGTTGATTCATGTTCACCAATCCATTTGTATTTTTCTGAAATTGTTAAATTACAATAAAAACATAAATTCAACAACAATTTTCAATTATAATAGTATACACTACTCATTATAGCAAGTAACATATATTTCCTTTAAAAAAGTAACATATTCAAATTACCGCCCACTCATTAAACCACAATAGTTTGATTCGATTGTTGCAACGTTTCTAATTGTTGTAAGGGTCATCAAACACAGACTTAATTGCGTTTGATATGTCTTTAGTAGCATTATCATCAGGATAAAAGCTGCAAATGTGAGAAGATGAAATATATTAAAAAAATCAAGTATGAAAGCATGTTAAGCTTAATAACTTTACAATTAAATAACTTCACTTACTATCTACGTAGAGGATAAGTCCAAACTTTGTTATCTGAAGGATCCTTGTCCAATGATAAATGTGTGTTATGAGGACCGGGTAAGGTGGGATCTGCAAATGGAATTGTTTCTTGGGGTTGGTTGTTATGATCATTACCAACTTGTGGAAGTGACACAGTCTCAGACTCATCATTTGGTGGTTGCTGATGATACTCTGGAGTCGGCGTCCTTTCTATAGTAGGAGATTGCATGGGTGAAGTATTTATAGGACCCTGTGCATTACTAGATGATGGAGCTGATGTATTCGGAGGTGACTGGGTCATATATTGAGTAACATTCCTTTGTTGTAAACTTGAATGATCAGATGTAACCCTACTTTTACTTTTACCTCCAGAACCAAGAGGTCGTCCTCTAGGTCGACTAGTACCAGACATCTAAAATAAGAATGAAAATATAAATTGTTTAACCATGTCATGTTTGTAAATATATGTATACAATAACATACCATTCAACAAAGATACGATACTACATATAATAAGAATTCATAAATAAAAACTAAAAGACGTTCAATTTATCAAATAAAAGAAAGAAATAAAAACAACTAGTCTAGCCAATCATCATCAGATTCAACATAATCTTCTGGAACTTCTTCACGAATTGAATCGCTATCATCAAAGTCTTCTTCAGCTTCTTCATTTTCATCTCTTTCATCCATGAGTATTTCATCTTCTTCTTCATAATCATTATCATCGTCTCGCAAGTTATTAATTTCTTCAATTTCGTGTATGACTTGTAGCACTGGAGCATTCTCATTTTCTTGGTAAGCATGTGTTGGGCTTCTTTCATAACCGCTTTCCTCAACAATGCTTCTTGCTTTTGTCTTGATAACAACCCACCAATTTGAATTATCACGTCGTCTTTCAGGATATGGTGTGTAATACACTTAAGTTGCCTTTTGAGCAATGACAAATGGTTCATATTTTGGATAACGCCTTTGTGAATGAACTTCAATAATTCCATGATGCTTATGTACTCTTGTTCCGACATCAGGGGTTGGATCAAACCATGTGCACTTGAACAACACAACTCTATTAATTGGTTCCCCTGGATACTCCAATACTACAATTTCATCAAGTGTGCCATAGTAATCATTTTCACATTGTCCGGAATTAGCTCCTCTAACACAAACACCATTATTAGAAGTAGCTTTTCCTTCACTCCATGGTGTTGTGTGAAACTTAAATCCATTGACAAAATAGATAGGCCATATGTGAACTATAGCCAATGGTCCCCAAGCAATGTCATTGATAAACTGACTGTGAGTTTCATTGCTTGATTGATGCACCTATTCAGTAAAAAGTAACTTTAGGTTCATTTATGATCTCAACACAATTACTTTGGAATCAACGAATACTTACATGATCTTTGAACCATTGTGGAAAATAATTATTAAAATTGGCCTATCCTCCTTGTAATTCAAATTGGCCTATCTTCTATTAAAATATTCTATGTCAACACTCAAATTGATGACATATTAACTTATGCATCTCTAGTCGCAAATAGATCATTCGCATTAAAGACAGGGACTCCAAACGCTTCCGAAATTCGCACAACCAGGAACACAACCCAACATAGAGGAGAACCATGACAAAGTAGAGATGGATAAAGGGGCAATCCAAAACGCACACAGCCCAAGAGAAAACGGAATTGAGAGCCGCAGCAAACCAGAAGCAAGCATAGAGAAACCAGGCCACCATAGTGAAGAATACCTGAAAGAGTTGGGAAGAATTAAGGAGGAAAGGAAAAGAAAAAAACAAACCTGACAAGAAGAGAACGAGTTGAGAAGGAACCACAAAAGTAAGCACTGCAGTACGACAGTTTCCACTCGGAACAGAAACAATGGCACCTTCACAGCTGACTGGCGCCACTCACAGCGGGAAGAACCATAGCGCTAAACATGATAAATTTTGGGTAGGGTTTCAGCTTTTACATTTCTTTTGATTTTTGAAAGGTGAATTTTGTTTAAGAGCTCCTTTTTTTTATATGTAGTTTGTTAAAAGATACTTACCTTTTATTTAAAAAAAGGCTTAATTGCACTTTTCATCCCTGATCTATACCTCTTGTGCAATTTTAGTCCCCTTTGTTTAAAAGGAGCAATTTTAGTACATGAAAGATTAATTTGTGGCAATTGAGTCCTTCCCTCAATTTTCCATTAAATTGTTAACGCCGTTAGTTAGCTCACATGGACATCATAAGTGAGGTGGAAATGCTATTCGCACCACCAAGGAAAAATTAAAATAACAAAAACAAGATTTTCATTTTTTTCATCATCATTATCTTCATCAGCTACTCCCTCCTCTAACTCTCACCAGTTCCTCACCGTCATCTTCATCATTTCCATCCCCATCATCTTACCACCACCATCACCATTCTCTTATCAACCCCGTTTCTCATTCTTGTTCATAATTTATTGGTTACTCCCATAAATCAACAAACAAACAAAACCCATAAATAGAAGAACCAATCCCTCCCATTCTCAATCCATTAAAACCCAACCGGCATCATTAAACCAGTTGCATCCATCAAACATTCAAACCCCACAAATCCAACACTGTCATGGTTGATTAAACAAGAAAGTCACCACTTTTAAACTGCAATTTTTTGTTACAGGAATCAGAATAATGAGGAGATTTTGATTAAACTGTCATGGTTGATAAAGTTACAGGAATCAGAATATGCCAAATTTTTAGAAATGTAAAAGGCTTGTGGTTGAGGGATTTGAAAAAGGAGGAAGGCAATAGAGAAAACCCAGTTGAGAAAGTAGATAAAAGAACCAAGCTTCAACCTTGATGAAGGTAGATCGAAGAACCAATTCTTGAACCTTGATGAAGGCGCCATCTTCTAATGCAACTAAGTAGCCCAAAGCTGCTGGACCATCTTGGCTCGTGTGTATCAGAATGTGGTGAATTTGTGGGGCTACTGTGTCTATGGGGCAGAAAAGGGAGTGGTGAGTAGGAAGAAGAAGTGTAGCGGTGAGATGATTGAGTGGAGGTGATACGGTAGAGAGAAGAAGAAGAAGAAGAAGGGGTGGTGGTGATGCCCAGAGATGAAGAAGGACCATTGTAATTTCTTTTTTTATTATTTAAATTCCACATTTTTTAATTACGTGGATGCCTATCTAGAATCCTAGTGGCAGTAGTGTTAGTGACACGTCATTAATGAACGCCACATATGCCAATTTAGACGGAGAACTAACGGAAGGACCCAATTGTCACATCCTAATCTTTAGTGTACCAAAATTGTTCGTTTTAAACAAAGGGGACCAAAATTGCATAAGGGGTATAGATCAGGGACGAAAAGTGCAATTAAGCCTTAAAAAAATATTGAAATCAAAATATTTTAATCACAATCTATGTGTTTTAAATTTGTGATATAAAAAAGTAGTAATATTCTAAATTGAAATACGTTCAAAAAATATTCTAAATTGAAATAAAGATAAGGAGTGTAAAAAGTTAAAATTTGTTTAATTTTTTTAATAAAAGTAATAATATTTACTTTTTTTTACAGTGAAGATAAGATTTCATTGGAATAAAAAGGCTAAAACATCTTATCGAATACAAGCACTAATGCAAGCTGGGAAATTTTCCACCCAAGTCTCATCACAATGAGTGAGAGAGTACCTAGCTAAGTCATGGGCAACCTTATTTGCATCCCTAAAAATATGAACAAAGGAAATATTACGAAATAAAACACTAAACTTCTTAATCTCATAAATAATCAAGCCAAAGTATGTAGTGTAGGTACTCCATCATTGATAGCACGCACTACCTTCAACGAGTCAGACTCAACACAGAGTTTATAAAAGACATGCTCCAGCGCAAGTTGGAGACCACTAATAAGATTTACATATCATTTAAATATCGATTTCATATTAGTAATAGATATGATAAAAGTATATTATATTTAATAATTTAACTATCTTTTTAATACTAGTATGTGGTTATGATGAGCCACTGAGATTGAGATTAACATATCATTATGTTATGATGAGTCTTAGAGATTGGTTATCGAGTTGTATTAGGCCTAGTAGGCCTTGTACGCAACACGAAGCCTTACATGGCCTAATAGAGCCTTTGATATATGAAATCTCATTATATTATGACGAGCCTTAGTGATCATCATGAAACCCAATAAGGTTAGATGAGTCTCGAAGATCTAACAAAGTATAATTAGGGTAGATAAACCATCGAGGTCCACATGAAGCCTTATTAATTGGGCCTGCCGGACATTGAATATCAACTAGACAACTCATTAAATTGATGACCCCAAGATTGAGATGAAGCTTAATTAGGCTTCATAAACAAATATTATTTAGATTTATCTCTAACTTAGAATAGAAAAAGAGACACAATAAACTAAATGAGATAAAAACTTGATCAAATAAGATATAAGATTTTGGGAAAATAAAAAATATATATCTTATTTTTTCATTATATTTTTTAAAGATTTTGTAATTTTAAATTTAAATTATTATACTTTCTCTTAAAAAGAAAGAGTATTGCATAAATCATTAAATTAATATTAGTCTTTGTCTCATTCTTTAACTTTTCCTATTGTCATCTCCACAAACTTGTGATCAAAATATCATCTAGTTGTCGTTCTCAAGCAAAATCAAGAACTCGATATCTGTACATTTCGACAAGTAGACAACTTTGAAGAAAATAAACAGATTAGATTGGTTCGGTCCCGTAAATAAGTTGGTCTAACATTTCATAGATCATAGTCTGCAACGCTTAAGTATGTGGCTTAGAAGGCTTGTCTGTGAACCAACCAAGTACTAAAATTAAAAAATAATATAAAAATTATAATAAATATGTATTTGTATTCAAAATAGTAAAATATAGTAGTGATTTTTTACAATTTTAATTAATTTTTAAATGTGTAAAAAATATTGGTCAATGGGTCCACGATGATATTCATCAATTATAAATGTTTAAATGGGGACGAAATACGAATTGTCGTCCCAATATTGCGACGGGTAATTTAAAACCGTCCTTTAATTGTGACGGAATGTACATTTAGTCCCATATTAATAGTATTTGTGACGGATTGTTGTTGCAAATTTCGTCACTAGTTGGGACGGAATAATTTTGAACTCTGTCCCAAAATTTGGCGTCATGATTCCCACAAAAAAATATCAATTTTTTTGGGACGGTATTCATATTCCGTCTCTAAATCGCGACAATTAATATATACCGTCCTTAAGTTGTGACAGAAAGTACATTTTGTCACAAAATAATTGATATATTGTTAATTCACCCTTGTGACGGAATGTTCTTGCAAATTTCGTCACTAATTGTGACAGAATAATTACGAAACTCTGTCCCAAAACTTGGCGCCATGTTTCCCACCAAATATTTAAAAAATTGTTGCGACGGTATATATATTCCGTCCCGAAATCGCGACAGTTAATATATTTCTGTCCCTAAATAGTGACAGAATATATTTTTTGTCACAAATTAATAGATATATTGTTAGTTAACCCTTGTGACGGAATGCTATTGCAAATTTTGTCACTAGTTGGGACAGAATAATTACGAAACTCTGTCCCTAAATTTGGCACCATGATTCCCACCAAAAAAATTAAAAACTATTGGGACGATATGTATATTCTGTCCCTAACGTGTGACAGAATGTATAATTCCGTCCCAGTATAACGAATCTATTTTAAAAATCATTTGTGACGGAATATTATTGTTCATTCCGTCACACATGGAGACGGAATAATTAAAAGATTTTGTCCCCAATGTTAGCGCCTTGTTTCCCACCAAAATAAATATTTAATTTGGGACGATTTATATAAATTCCGTCCCGCCAAATATAATATTTTTTAGGCTTAATTGCACTTTTGGTCCCTCACATTTGCCTTTTGTGCAATTATCGTCCCTAAAGTAAGAAAATAGCAAAAAATGTCCCTCACTTTGTCAAACGACAGCACTTTTGGCCCTTCATCCCTATTCTGTCGAAAAACTAACATTTTCTGTCAAATATTTAACAGTTTTCTGAAGAAAAAAAATTTAATAAAAAAAAGAAAAATGAAAACCCCATAAAATTTATGATGTTCTTCATCTTCTTCAATTATTTTCCAGAAAAAATAAGAACAAACTCATCATCAACAACAAGCCACCAAAACATTAGCCTTTCCCCTACAACAAACCAGCAAAACACATGAATTGAGATCCTTCTCCACCAAAACATTATCTTTTCCCCTCCACCAAACCAGAAAAAGCATGAATCGAGATCATTCTCCAGCACCAACACCTTCAACCCCACCTCTTTAGCACTGGTTAGATCTGAGTATGAGACATAGATTGGGTCTGGATTTGCGTAGAAGTGAACTAGACTTTATTCTCGCTTGTGATTGTGAGCACTACACAGAAGAACCATGGTTGAATCGAAAACCCCATTCTCTACCTCGATTTCCCTCGGGTTCTTCCTCTTTTCTACTTGCCCTTTTTCCATTTCTCTTCAATTTTAGGGGGAGAAGGGTGCTTGGTTCATGGGTTTGCTCAGTTTTTTAGGGATGCTATGAATTGGGATTCTTCTTCACCCACCTGGATCCTGAACCTGAAAGAGGTTATCGTTGTTTTTAGATCTGTGACAAGAAGTAAGCAAGATTGAAGGTTATAAGGATCATGGATTTGGAATCTGACACCCCTTTCTACCAAATTTTGTTCTGTCAAGCCTTCTCATTGCATATCCAGCATTACGTTCCTCTTACATGATCCTTCATGTTTTTGTTGTGATTTAAATGAATGTTAATAGATTAATGAGTTGATTCAGAAATTGGGTTTCAATGTTTTGGGTTTTGATGGTGTTGAAGCCCGAAGGTGAACGAAGAGGATTGAAAAAATAAGTTTTTTTTTTTAATTCTTTTTTCAAAAACCGTTAAAATTTGGACAGAATAGGGGTGAAGGACCAAAAGTGTTGTCGTTTGACAAAGTGAGGGACGTTTTTTGCTATTTTTTTACTTTAGGGACGATAACCGCACAAAAGGCAAACGTGAGGGACCAAAAGTGCAATTAAGCCTATTTTTTAAAAACATTCGCGACGGAAAATTATTGCTAAGTTTGTCACAAATTGGGACAGAGTAATTAAATTATTGCGTCGCAAAAGTTGGCGCCATGTTTCCCTCCAAAATAAATGGCTACATTGGGACGGAATATAAGTGTATGTCTCCAAATTGCGACGATAAATAAAAGTTCGTCCCTAATTTGCGACAACATAAATATTCCATCCCAACATGTTAAATTAATTTTTTAAAAAATCTTTGCGACAATAAAGCGTCACGAATTCCGTCACTAAGTAATTATTTTGGGACGGAATAATTTCTCGTCGTAAAATTCTGTCTTAATTCGATTGTTTTCTAGTAGTGTGTCGGTCTTCGTGGTGTCTCGTATGTTGGGTTTAGAAGTGTGCGGGTCTGATTCATGGTGAGCGGACTTGTCAGGTTGGAGTAGAAGTCTTACCCAAAAATCTTAAGGTCATTGGGATTGCAACTCTCCTGCTTGTAAGAAAAGTTTCCAAAATATATAAACTTGAAAATATGCAGTGTATTATTGATTATATCAATTAATGTTCAAAACTTTATTAATATCTTGAGATCGTCTAGTGGTTGGTAACTCTTTATGCTACTCATAAGTGCCAAATTTACTTAATTTTGATATCATTCTTGGGCACTTATTAGGGTTAGAAATGTGAAATAGCTATCAAATTTACCCTCAATTGTGAAGATGTGGTTTACTAGAGGTTCTTGTAGAATCTAAGAGTTAATTATCAAATTTTGATGTAGGAATGAATTGGGAATGAAGATTTGCTTCAAAGAGGCTTGAATCATAAGAAAGCATCAAAGAATAGTGCTTGGCTCAGAAGTTTGCTCAAGCCATCTTGCAACAGAAGGTTTTGATTGTTTGACTCAGAAGTTTGCTCAAGCCATCCTGCAACAGAAGGTTTTGAGTGTTTGGCTCAGAAGTTGGCTCAAGCAAACATTTGGTCGCTTGAGCGGTTGAAAGGCGGTTCCCAATTCCTTCACGTTGAAGAAAGAGTTTGCTTGAGCAAACTATGGACTGCTTGAGCAAACAAAACTGTTATAAAAGGAACAAACCAGCGTATTTTACATTGACAGCGGAAAATTAGGGAAACATAACAGAGAACTCGTAGAACTGAGGATAAGAAGATAAGTTTGGACTTCTTTGATCATCCATCGAGGTGGGAATGCTCAGCGGACGTCACAGATCGTCATCATCTTCTGGTTTCTCTTTGTAAGCCTTAAAGCATCCATGGAAATGGATTGCTAAACCCTTTTTTTGTTGGATTTGGATGTAACCTTTAACTATGATGTGTTCTTCTTGATTTCTATATGTAATATAGTTTCTATCACATTATTCAATGGTTGTCTCTTGTTCTTAATGATATGTTTTAGTTTGCGCACCTAGAACATATCGCTTGATTCGGCGTAAGAGCGGAAGGTACGGCGTCTAGAGTCCAACCTAGGATTAACCATCTAATAAACCTAATGTCCAGGAATGGAAATAGGCTTGTTAGTCATTTAAACACCTAAGCTTAAAGATAACTTAGTTTTTATATGCATGTGAGGAATCAATGTTTAGGAAAGTGAGTTATATATATCCACTCATGTGAGGAATCAATGAAGTAGGGTAGAACTGGTGTAGATGAATCATAGATAAGAATGAATTTGCATATAGAATCATAGGACACTAGTAGTTAAACGGTGAACTCCAAGTCCAACAATTTTCTCATCTTGATATCTATCCTTTTTATTCTCGCTTTGTTTAATTTACATTACATTAGCATTTGATCACTAAAATCATCAACCTTTTGGAAATCCATTGCTTGAGTAATTTTACTAGAGAACGACATTTGTATTAGCAATTCCCTGCAGATACGACAAAACCCTATGTTATACTACAATTGAATCTTGAGGATTTTAAAAGTAGTATCGGTATAGAAAAATCTCTCATCAGCTACCTACATGTACTGGGTTCAAGTCCTACCTTTTGGTATTTTGTTAATTATTTTAAATTATCTATATGGCAAAAAGACGCATCCCTTGGATTCAAACTAGCGACCCCATGTGTGTTGTAACAAGCGTGTCCACCAAATGAGCCACTAGATTAGTTGTGTCTGTTGGTGAACATGAATAGTATATAACGGTTTCTAAAGATGTTTCTCCAAGAGAGGATGTTAATATCTTTATAAAAAGAGATACTATGGCAGCAAAATCTGAGACATACATATGTACGAAATTGGGATCATCAAAATCAATTTATCTCCCATTTACATTATTCTAAATCCTCCTCCACTTCACTAATGCAAGAGTGAAGTGTGGGAATCATTTTTCTGTAACTATTATCAAAGGTAGGCTTGGTGTGTTAGTGTAAATCACATCAAGGTCTTCAAAGTATCCTGAAGGGAATTCGCCGTTTTTCTCCATTGCATCCAATATACATTAATTGGTGGGGCGAATTGAACCTAAAGGTTAGTGTGCATACACGCTTTGAATCTTCATGTGTTTTCGTCATCAACATCTTCATCAGTCCAAGTGTTGCAGCATCTCCCCAACAGATTATTTCCCAACAATATTTAGGTTCAATTATTCGTAATCAATGGCTGCACCACTCATCTATCCCATTATACTACCTTTCCTTCTTCAAAATGCCTCAAGGAGTGATCAACACTTGCACAAAGATTATCCGATCCTTCCTTTGGGGATGGATGGAAGATAGAAGAAGCATAGCCTGGGTGAGTTGGGATGCCATTTGTAAACCAAAGGAGCTCGGTGGTTTGGGGTTGAGAGAATGAGGAAAGTTCAATATAACTCTATTGGGAAAATCGAGGTGGAGAATTTTACACGAGCCAAGTAGCTTATAGGTGAAGGTAATTAGGGCAAAATATCACATCCCAGCCGTAGGTGACCAAGTTGTGGTTGAAGATAAAGCTTCAGCTTGGTGGCGGGATATCTTACAAGTTAGCCCTGAAAGTTCAGAAGTATGTTGGTTTGACCAAGGTTTGAGTAGGCGCTTGGGGGAAGGTAATGAGTGCAGGTTTTGGGAGGATGTGTGGAGTGGTTCTATATGTCTAAAGGATAGGTATTGGAGGCTTTTTAACCTGTCTAACCAAAAGCTGAATTGCATAAAATAGATGGGGCAGTGGGAGAACAACTCATGGAGTTGGAGTTTAACTTGGCGAAGGCCTATCTTGGCTAGAGACGAAGCTATGGTAGAAGAGCTTAGGGCTAAAAATAAGACAGTAGATCTTACAAAGGGCAGGAAGGACAAGTGGAGTTGGGAACCTTGTAGCGAAGGAATTTACACGGTGAGTTCAGCTTTCAACTTTCTGCAAAATCTAGATGGAGAAGCAACAAAACCGGCTTTTAATGCCCTATGGAAGATCAGAGCACCCTCGAATACCTTGGCATTTAGGTGGAGGCTATTATGGGGGAGGATTTAATCGCGATTAAGCCTGAGATCAAGAAGTGCCTTGCCATCAGATGCTTCCCTTTTGTGTGTCTTTTGTGGAGAAGCAGAGGAATCAACCGAGCATCTCTTTTTTAATTGCTTGTTTTCCTATAGTGTCTGGATGTCTGTATACAGGTGGCTGGGCATCAGAACAGTGTTGCCTGAAAGTGGCAGTACCCATTTTCTCCAGCATGGGGCTGAGTTAAAGATGTTGAACCAGAGGACAGGAGTTCTATCAATGTGGCTGGCGGTAGGCTGGTCTTTATGGCTTCTCCGAAACAAGATAATTTTCAGGAACGACCAACAAAACGCAGCGCAAGTTCTGGAAATAGCTCAAATCTGTGCCTGGAACTGGTTGCAGATCAAGTCGAAAGGCTTTAAGTGCTCTATGTATGAATGGTTGTCGAATCCGGTGTTGTGCTTGAATTGTCCTTGAGAGAGCTTGGGTTCAGTCCATCTCAAGCTTTTGGACGTTGCTGCGTTGATCTAGAGACATATTGTCTCTCATCTGGTTTTAGTTGCTCTCCGTGTGGCCTTCATAGTGTTGGTTCCTACTTTTTCTCCTCGTTTTTCTCTGTTTCCCGTTGCTGGGATAGTTTGTTATGGCCTGGTATTGGTTTGGATTGTACATACCTTGTTTTTGTTTTTTGGTGTTTGGCTTTGAGGTACCCCTAGTACCTCTTCATATATATTATACTTTTGCATACCAAAAAAAAACTCAAAGATATGACATCTAACTTTGTGAAATTGGACAAGTTTGATGGAGACAATTTTAACCGATGGTAGAAAAAGATGCAATTCCTCCTTACAACCTTGAAAGTGGTGTATGTTCTGAACACCACAAGACCATTAGAGAAGGACAATGAAACCATGACTGAAACAAGAGGAAGATCAAATGGGATCAATCACACATATGAATAGAGGTTAGTACCCACAACCTTTCTAACTTGTGAAGACTATAAATTCTTAAGACTCATCTTCTACATGCTTTAGTATGATTAAGTTTACATGTGATATCATAGCATGTGTTAGAGAATTGGTAGTTTTCCTTTAATGGTGATTTTGAACCATGGATAATGTCTTGAAATTTCTATTAATGTTTTTGAGAACTTAAGTATATTGATTTTCTGCTGCATGAGATTATGTGATTGCTGCAATATAAAATTATTAATGTTCATGTTTGAATTTGTTTGATTTTCATTCCTTATACATGAATGAATGATGTTATGATATTAGAGTTAATTGTTTATATCATAAGAACACATAATTTTTTATGATTTCTGCTGCATAATTGCAAAATGAATTGAGTTGTAATGATTGACATCATCTATGTGATGTACATCAGTTGATGATATTTATTGTCATAAATTTACTGAAAATCTACTGTGATAGTGATGTTTTGGAAATGGACTCAAATATGGGTAATAAAACTTGAAAACTAGTAGATCTTCTACCAGGACCCAAACCAATAGGTTGTAAATGGATTTTTAAAAGGAAAATGAAAGTTGATGGCACTATTGATAAATTTAAGACTAGACTTATTGCTAAAGAATTTACACAAAATTAAGGTATTGATTATTTTGATACTTATGCACCTGTTGCAAGAATTGCATCAATTAGAGTGCTATGGGCACTAGCTTCCATTTATAAATATGCAATTCATCAAATGGATTTTAAAACTGCTTTCCTAAACGGAGAGTTGGATGAAGAGGTGTATATGAAACAACCTGAAGGGTTTGTTACCAAAGGACAAGAACATAAAATGTGTAAATTGACTAAGTCGTTATATTCGTTAAAACAAGCACCCAAACAATGGCACAAAAAGTTTGCTTAAGTTGTGCTTGCTAATGGATATAAAATAAATAAATCTGAAAAATGAATAGTAAATTTCAAAATGGAAAAGATGTTATGATTTGTTTATATGTGTATGATATATTAATCTTTGAGACTAATTTAAATGATGTAGAAAAGACTAAATCTTTCCTATCCAAAAGTTCTGATATGAAAGATCAAGGTGAAACAGATATGATTTTAGGAATTAAAATCATAAGAGATGGTGAGAGTATTGGTTTATCCCAATCTCACAATATTGAGAAAGTACTTAAGAAATTTGATCATTTTGATTGCAAATCAGTTTCTGCCCCTTTTGATCAAAATACTAATTTACAACCACATAAGGGATGTCCTATAGCACAACTTGAATATTCAAAGGCAATCAGATGTTTAATGTATGTCATGACCTGAACTAGACCTGATATTGCATATGTTGTTGTTAGGTTAAGTCGATATACATGTAATCCAAGTAAAGATCATTGGCATGCTGTTAATAGAGTATTGAAATACTTGAAAGGGACAATTGATTATAGTTTGACCTATAATGGTTATCATTCAGTTTTGGAGGGATATACAGATGTCAGTTGGGTAACTTATGTAGAAGATCATGCTTCCACTAGTGGATGGAACTTCAACCTTTGTGGAGGTGCAGTTTCTTGGGGTTCAAACAAACAAATTTGCATTGCCGACTCCACCATGGCTGCAGAGTTTATTGCTCTTGCTACAGGTAGTAAAAAGGATGAATGGCTAAGGAATTTATTATATGAGATGCCTATTTGGCCAAAACCAATGGCACCAGTATCCATACATTGTGATAGTCAGTCCACACTATCAAAAGCATACCGCCAAGTATGTAGTCGAAAATCCAGGCATATTGGTTTAAGGCATAGCTATATGAAGGATTTAATTTCAAATGGAGTAATCTCCATAGTGTTCGTAAGAACTAAAAAGAATCTTGCAGATCCGTTGACGAAAGGTCTGACAAAGGACATGATGTTGAAGACATCATTGGAGATGGGTCTCAAGCCTATATCTAATTGATCACCAATAGTGGAAACCCAACTCACAATTAAGAAAAAATATTTTTTGAGTTCAATGATGAAAGTACACTCTAAGAATAAAGTAGTAGGATGAAGTTTTTCTTCTTAATAGACATATAACATATATTTGTTGGAATGCATAATTATGGGCGCATTTCTGATATAGTCTACCTATATGATAATGAAGTGGGGCCGCTTCATGGAATTAAAGAGCTTGACTCTTAAATTCTCATTAAAAGATATGTGACACAAGACCTTATTGAATGAGTCAAATCTAAAATTCTTTTGATAATACCGAGATTTCATGTCATCATGTGTAAGTTATGCACACTTGTTCTATTAAATAGTTGGTTCAAAACTTGTCTACCAATGTCTATTCGGGACAAGTGAAACTCATTATCTTACTACGTAATGGTTCAAATCGTAAGATACCATTATTGAAATCATGATATTTTCAGAAATATGGATTAAGTTATATTTTGTAAATGGTGGGGGATTATAAGAAATATTTCCAAAATATATAAACTTGGAATATGCAGTGTATTATTGATTATGTAAATTAATGTTCGAAACTTTATTAATATCTTGAGATGGTCTAGTGGTTGGTAACTCTTTATGCTACCTACATGTATTGGGTTCAAATCCTACCCGTTGGTGGTGAACATGAGATACTGGGGCACGAAATTGAGATCATCAAAACTAATTTCTCTCTTATTTACATTATTCTAAATCATCATCCGCGGCGAATTGAACCTAAAGGTTAGTGTGCATACACGCTTTGAATCTTCAAGTGCTTCTGTCATCAACATCCTCATCAGTCCAAGTGTTGCAGCATCTCCCCAACAGATTATTTCCCAACACAACCAATATTCTATTGATTTCGTCTCCAACAGATTATTTCCCAACACAACTTATATTCTATTGATTTCGTCTCCAACTTAGCAATGTGATACTTCCTTTATATATGTTCAACACTCACTCTCAAGTTCAAGGCTTGTACTCAAGCGGGAACCTCATTGACCGTCGTTTTTATTTTTGGCTTATACTCCTTCAGAAGCTGAGTTTCAGGTCCCATAACTTTTCCCTTTTGTTGATATATTTTTCCTTAATGTTATAAATTATTGTAACATTTCTATGTGACCCTGTTGGGTTCAGCTCTATATTTATTTTTATCCCTCAATCCTGATTCTATACATTATAACAATAATTTTATATATCATTTTCTCTCCTTATCTCTCTCCATATCCTGATTCTATCAGAACCTACCTGGCTGAACTTTCATCTAAATTTACCCAGATGGATCATGAATAGAGACATACCAAGACATAGGGCCCGTTTGGTGCACCGTATTAGGCCTGATTGTATAAGCTAATACAATACGTTATGGGCTTATCAAGTGTTTGGTGCTTACATCGTATTGGATTATTTTATCCATCAATCCTTCTAATACATCAAAATGATGGATAATTTAATCCATCATCTAAAGGGAGGATAAGGCCTGATAAGTTTTGATGTATTAGCTACTTAAAAATATTCCAACCCTACCCTAGCCCCATTCATCTCGTAATCGCTCATCATGTTCTCCATCGACGTTCCTCTTCTGGCTTCTGTCACGTTCCTCTTCTAGCTTCCTCTCTTTGACGACTTGATTCATCTTCTTCCTCTTCTTTCTCCTCCATTATCAAGTAAGTTATTTTTCTCCATGGATATTTTACAATTTCTCACCTTATAATCTCTTCTGTTTTCTTTCATCGTTTACATCATCCTTGTTATGAAAATTGTTAATTTTCTTATATTGAAAATTGTTTGAGTAGTTTCTTTGTGTGGGATTTTGTTGGGTAAAATTCATATGTTGTGATGCCTCTGTGCATCGAGGGGGCAGTGGGGTGCCTATGTCCAATTCATATGTGGTTGATATTGTCTTCATAGAGGGGAATCTCTGTGGGTGTATGGTGATTAGAATTGTCTGGCTTAAATCAGTTTATGTCATATGTGCTGTGTTTATGCAGGTGGGATTTGTGTGTTTATGCAGTTTATTTTGTCAATTTAGTATGAGGATAATTCATTGAAATTTGCGTCTGTTATATGACTTATATCTATAGTACTTTTGGCCTAAAACTTGACAATATCAATTCATTGAAATTTGACTAAAACATGTTAACTACTTCACTCAAAGTCAGATTAAAATGAAAAGAGAAAGTGTCCACTGTACAAATCTACCTCAAATAATCTAAGTTAGTTGGTTTTACTGGTAGTTGAGTTTACTAGTTTTTGTTTGGGTTGTCAATTGGTGTGAGATCGGTGGTTCGTGCGTGCTGGGGGGAGGGGGTGATATGTTTTATTGGAGGCTTTTGTGTCTTGTGTGGGGTGTTATGTTTTTGCAATTGTTTTGAAGTGTATGCTTGTTTTTTGTACTGTGTCTCTGCAATTGTTGTTATATTGTGTTATGTTTTTACCAAAATATACCTAGAACAAAATTAAGAGTTTGTAGTTGCTTGTGTTGTCCACTCAGAAGAAAGAAAGGTTAATAAGGAATTTTAATCAGTTAACTCTTTGCTTTATTAGTAAATTTTAATCATTTAAGTTTTAAAGTTAAGAGTTAACTCTGCTTTATCCTATTTGTTTTGATCAGTTGTGTTTAGGGAGGTGTGGCATGAGAAAATTTAATATATGTTTTTTCTTATAAAAACCTAAGTTGCGATTTAGATTGTTAAATTATTTCTGAATTAAAGTATTTGTAGTTCAAATCTATAAATTACTTTGACAAGTATGATAAAAATTTGTTTCTATATATTGATTAAAGTATGATCCTATGGAATAACTTGTATAGAATCAAAATTGTTTATGTATATAGCTTTTTAGATAATATTTTAAATTTTTTAAATTTTAGGTGAAATGGATCCTAGTAAAGGTTCTGGTCCAAATCAGTGGTTAAATGACCCTAATGAGTGGCTTAATAGTACAAGTGAGCTTCTCAATGCCTTGTCAACTTGTTTGATAATGGAACAAGCTTTTTTGGAGAAGACGATTGTATGTATTCTATCATACCTACAATTATGTCAGGTGGCTAAAAGGCAATATGAGAGGCTCCAAGAGAGACATACAATACCAAGGGTAAGAGAAGAATCAAGAGTGTCATTCATGAGTAGGCTAATAAATGATGATGTTACTTGTGTGGAACAGCTACGGATGGATACCAACACATTTCGTGTGTTGTGTTCTCTTCTACAAGTTCAGGGTAGGCTAAAGGAAGATGGGTTAGTGCCAATAGAAGAACAAGTTGCGATGTTTCTACACATATTGGCTCACCATGCTAAAAATCGTGTCATAAAATTTAAATTCCAAAGATCTGGAGAAACTGTTAGCAGATACTTCAATTTAGTGTTAAGTTCTGTCTTAAGGTTGCAAAAGAATTTACTTAAAACACCAGATCCGATTCCTGAGGATTGCATTGACAATAGATGGAAATGGTTTAAGGTATGAATTACATTAGAGATATTTTTTCTTATTAATTATCATATCCTTTCTACATATATAACTAAGATTTAACATTATTAAAAGGAGTTTCCTTATGTATTTTAGGGTTGTCTGGGGGCACTAGATGGAACTTATATTCGTATTAATGTCTCTGAGGTTGATAAACCAAGATATAGAAGTCGGAAAGGTGAAATTGCAACAAATGTCTTAGGAGTATGCTCACGAGACATGCAATTTATATATGTGCTACCAGGTTGGGAGGGTTCAGCTTCAGATGCTAGGGTGTTGCGTGACGCAGTTAATAGGAGAAATGGTCTTAAGGTTCCTACAGGTACTAATATAATAACTACTAATATAATAACTGCATTCAAATTCAATATTTTAATAAAATAAAATTAAATATTTAATTTATTTGTTATTGAAATAGGAAACTACTACTTGGTAGATGGTGGGTATACAAATGGAGAAGGGTTTCTTGCCCCTTATAGAGGAAGTCGATACCATCTTAGTGAGTGGAGACATCAACGTGTTCCAACAAATCCTAGAGAACTGTTCAACAAGCGACATGCTCAAGCTAGAAATGTGATAGAAAGAACATTTGGATTGCTGAAGATGCGTTGGGCAATTCTCAGAAGTCCTAGCTACTCTGTTAAAACTCATAACCGAATAATTATTGCATGTTGCTTATTGCATAATTTTATTAGGAGAGAAATGTCTGTAGATCCATTAGAAACAGAGTTGGAGAACATGCCTACCACTGAAGAGGTAGATGAACAACCACATGATAACATTGAAACTATTGAACCAAGTGCAGCTTGGACTGCATGGAGAGACGCTTTGGCAAATGAAATGTATAATGATTGGGTTAATCCTTGAGGCCACTTGTAGTGATTTTATGTCTGTTGAGTTTGTTTGATACACCTTGAAGTGATGGTGTTTTCATTGAATTTGGAATTTTTTTTTATGGAACTTTCATTCAATTTGCTATGGATATATAAAATTTCCTACAGTTTTTTATTGCTACTTTTTATAGTTGTCTCTTGCATTATATTATTTGTACAAGCATGACATCTGAAGTTACACAACAAGCTGTAAAAGTTAAAGTAGAGCGTAGGGCTTGGAGTGATGAAGAGTTTAATGCGTTATTGGATTACTTGGAAGAGGCTGTTGCTAATAACAAAAGGTGTGACGCTGGGCAATTTAAAAGTGGTACTTTTAAATGGTTGGAGCAAAAATTAGAAGCCAAGTTCCCTACAGCAGGCTTAAAGGTGAAACCGCATATTGAATCCATTGTTAGGAGGCTTAAAAATGAGTATAAGGAATTATATGACATGCTGAACACAAGTGGTTTTGGATGGGATGAAGTGAACAAGAAAATTCTTGTTGATAGCGATGATGTTTGGAATTCCTACATTCAAGCTAACAAGGTTATCCAATTGTTAAAGTCATTTATTGAATGTCTTGTTTATTTTTTTCTATATTAAATAGTTGATGTGGCTATTTTTACTGTTTCTTGCATGAAGAAAGATAACATTGTGAAGAATTATAGGAACAAAGTGTTTCCTCATTTTGACCGGTTGGTGATAATTTTTGGGAAAGATCGTGCCAATGGGAAAGGTGCAGAAGATCCCGCTGATGTTGTTGAGGACCTGGACAAAGAAGTTAATACTCATGGGAACAATATTACTGATGAACATATGGAGGAAGTTATTGGGTTAAGTGATGAAGATATTCAAGATGTCACTCAAACAATTTCCACTAATCAAAATAAAGTTAAGGAGAAAATTACTCACTCTGAAGGTCGCAGGGCAAGAAAAAGGTTAAAAGGAGAAGATGCAATTGCCAACAGCATGGATAAGTTTGTTGACCAGCTAGTGGAAGTTGTTGGAAAGTCTGCAGATAGGATGGGACAAATGGCTGAAAGTGTCAAGTGCATGGCTGAAGGTGTTAAAGTTGTGAAAGACTTTTATAATGATTCAAGGGGAATTGCTGATGAGTTGATGAAATTGGAAGATCTCACACCTAAGGAGCGCAACAAGGCTGGTCGTTTGCTTATGCAAAACCTCCCAATGGTGCATTTATTTTGGGGTTTTCAAGGCGAACACAGAGTTCAATTTGTGAGAGATTTACTTGAAGATAGCTAAGGGCATTGCAATTTGGAGTTACAAAATTTTATTATGCAGTTAAAAGTTATAACAGTTAGTAGATGAAGGAATTTGATCACGTTTTCTATTATTATAATTTGATGTTACTTGATGTTTTTTTCCACTAGAACTTAATATTTTATTATGGAGTAATAAGTTTGGCTATTATATATATGGTGCACTAAAAATGTACAGTTCTTACTTATTTTTTATATAATTACGTTGTTTGAAGTTTTTGTATGAGACTTGCTAGACATCAAAAATATGTTACATAATATACCGTAAACTTTTGGTATGACTTTGAAATTTTTGTACTATAAAATGCTATATAGTATACCGTAAATGTTTTCTAAAAATTTTACTATTTATTTTCTGAAAAGTTAATTCAATAAACTAAAAGAATTAATTTTTTTAATAAAGGGTATTTTTGTACATATATTTATTTTTTATACTATCTATTATTATCCATCACTTCACCAAACGTAGGATTGTATTAAGTTAAACAATACGAGAAGTTATACGATGTCTCACCAAACATTGTATAGTATTAAATTTTTATCAGGCCTCATACTATCAGGCCTAATACTATCAGGTCTTATACTATACAGCGTACCAAACACAGATATCATTAGTCCTTACACTTTTTTCCTCTGGAGATTCTACAAAGAGGTTTCATATATCCCATTGAAATTTGAACTTCTTAAAGAAAGAAAAAAAATGAAAAAAATCTTACGCTGCCACCATTGAAATTTCAGAAGTATAAAAGAATAGCTTTTAAAACTTAAACTTCCATCTTCTTCCTTATAATTACACTTCCTAAAGCAAAAACATTACACTTATAACTTAAAGAAATATATTCCTAAAAGTAAAAAACAAAAAAATTAGCATATGATACTTGAACTTTCGAAAGTATAAAATTTATATATCACTTGAAATTCTAGAAGCAAAGCAAAAATCTTTTAGGCTTCTAGAAGCAAAAAATAATTGGTGCAGATGGCAGGTACAATTTTGTCTAGTTCAATTCTTCACACTACTTTTCTACAATTGAAGACTGCCATGCTTGTTTAATGAAAACCTGGTTGGATCACTTGGGGCGCACACAAATACACCCGAATCAGATTGTAATAAATTTTGTACGATCAGCTTACTTAGAAAAGATTTGATATTCGATGTCAATAGTTGTGACATCCTGTTTTTTTTTTTTTAGGTAAGCCAAAATTAATATATATAGGGAGTACTATGGGTACTCCAACCAAGTACAAGATAAAAGGAAATATTAGCAAAGAGCTAATAGAAAAAGGAAAAACCCTAGCTGTGTCGTCAAATCAGTCACATTAAGAAAGTTTGACGCTTATACACATTGGCCCACTTGGTGCCCCAAAAGGGCCCGAATGAAAGACTTAACGCCTACATGAACCATCAAAGAAAGACATATCGATGAGTTTTTTCTTGTTGCCTGAATGAAAATGTGTCTATATATTTCAGGCAAAAGAAAATAGATGTAGTCTTAACTAAAGCCCAATGCCAAGCAAAACCCTAAACTACAAGTGAAGAAATTGGGTTCTTCTAAGCACTTAACCCAACATGAGGTGGAGCCTTAACCAGACACAAGTTGGGACCCTATTAGTAGTAGGATAGTGGACTTAGTCAGGCCAACATAATGATATCCTACATAAGAATTTAACTTTTTTTGACCAAAAAAAAAGAATTTAACTTTCACAAGAGTTCCTTGGTTCACGGTGGTGGCGCCTTTGAAGCGGAAGCCATAGCTTTACGAGATGGCATGTTAATGGCGTGGGAACAGGGGTATAAACAAGTAGCCTGTGATATTGACTGTGAGGAGTTAGTCACAATCCTTGACCGCACCCATCAGGACCTTGTTCTTCACCATCCTCAGGTTCTTGTGCTCAGGGAAATCATGAAACTTATGACTCGGGATTGGAGAGTGACCGTTAACTGGGTGCATCGTGATGGTAATGCAGCTGCAGATTGACTTGCTAAACATGGCCATAGCCTCTTGGCTCCTGGTTTCCATGCCATTAGTCAGCCGGAGAGCGAGCTTCAACTTCTCCTGCAGAAGGATTCTCTTGTTGTGCCGTAGTTTTCTTTTACTTGTCTGTTAATTTTCCGATGTATCAAAAAAAAATTGTATAAGGATGGTTTGGGAAGAAATTTTTTTGACGGTGTGCAAAATGTAATCCCAGATAGAAGTTTGGATTGAACTACTGAAGCTACGGCTTACTGGGCCTGGATGTTTTTCTACGTGACCTGAAGATGAAGTACCTTATAAATTAATGCAACTGTAATTTTGGATTCGATTTGGGTACCAAATAAAGATTGGGCCTCAATTTCATTCCTTCACCGGGCAAAGCCCGAACTTATTTTCCGCACAACACATAGGGCTCTACTTCTTCATCTTTGAGTTATGGACTTGAGAAAGTCCTTAAAACTTAAATGATAAATGGACTTATTTTGACCAAAAATAAAAAATAAAAAATTTGACTTATTCCTAAATCCTAACAATTACTGTGGCACCCTAACAACTACTTTAGTACTTCATTCATTTCATCTATAAAAGCTGTTCTGAATTATTCAGTGTTTTTTTTTTTTCTTTATCAGGTGTCTCCAATTTTTCAGAAAATTGTAACTATCAGTTCCGAATTCCGACAAATAATATTTTCCATATTTGAACTTGTGTTTTTACTCGGTCTAACTAGCTTACCAGTTTTTTATACATAACTTACTTACCGGTTACCTCTACATTAATACTTTTTGGGTGAATAAAATAGAATAATATCTTTCCTACCATAAAAGCATAATAATACCTTTGAAACAATTCAAATATGCGTATATTATCATGAATATATATTATTTCAGAAAAAAGAAATCTAATTGAAGGGAATGGTTGTTTGACAACTCAACACGCAGGGCAGGGAGCTGTGAACAAAAAAGAATAATGGAAGCTGGTAGACTCATAAATGAATATCCGCATCATATTTAATTCCTTTTTTCACATTTTCAATCAATAAAATAAAAATAAAAAATAAAGAGTTGTAGGGCTGGCGATTTTGGGCCATGCGGTGTTGATAAATAAAACTATAGCCACATGATATAAACTGAACTGGCACAGCACAGGTTAGTGGATCAAAACAATAATAAAAATTGGTGCACGTAACATATGGAAGATAGTTTGATTTGACCAAGTTAGGAATACAACTTCTACCCAAAAAAGAATACAACACCACGTGAAGAGTATATATGGGAAAAGCAATATTTCCAGAAAAAAAAGATTGTGATGTACACGCATGCATCTGTAACAGTTCTAAGTACATAGATACAGTTCGTAATGTTTTTGAATAGGTTTTGCAGAATTATGCTTTAAAATTGATTCAAATAATGGTGAAAATGGTACATGATAGATGAGTATAATTAACAATTGAAAGTATTTAGATTAAAAAAAATGCAATTCCTAAAGTTATCTCATGTGTAAATTTGGTGGATTAGAATAATTGATCGCGAGTTTCAGGTTTAACTCTTACATCTATATAAGTCAAGATTTGAATATCTCTGTATCTTACCCAAGAATGAGTATTTCCTATAGTTTCCTGGCATGCCACCTGCGTCATGTCCGATAGTTTGGAGGTGTTTTCTAAAAAATCTTAGAAGTTTAAGAACTTTACAGTTTTTAACACTTTGCGTTAATTAACATCGTAACTTATTAGTCAGTCGATCGCTACTGCGTAGTATGTCAACTATGCAGTGAAAAATTAAACTCAAAGCTATCAATTGTGAGAATGAAAAAATAAAATAAAAATATGCACACGTAGGAATAAGTTGTGACACCAAGTTTCAAAAAAAAAAATTTGTGACACCACCATATGAATAAATTCCAAATTTTGAGGCATTATGCAATCCAACCTTCTTTTTGAAGTGCCCACGGACATTAGCTTCGATTCTTCAAACAAGGTTAATTTACCTTGAACGCCTCATTCCCATTGACCCAAAACAAAATTTGAAGATTGCAATTGGAGACTCAACCTTTGGGGATTAAACAAATCATCCTTTTGTTTTCGAAAAACAATTTAAAAAGGAAAATTGTTAAAAAAACATGAGCACGTTGTTTAAGGACAAGACAAGCACGTGAGCCTCTACTAAAGTCCAAGTTTATCCTTGCATTTATCTACTAAACCCAACTTAAAATTTATAAATTACTTACTTTGAAAAGAATACGCATGGCATGGATGTCATAAATTATTGTTATTATTGGTAAAACAAATACGTAAAAAGCAGGGTCTGCCTCGAAAATTAGGTTCAAGTCCAAAGACTATGCAGGGTTAGCTAAGCTTCCTTGAACGTACATACCGGTGCCACCGGAGACCCCCACGTGGTCCCTCGTGTCCTGCACGTTCCTCCCCATATTTCAAAGACTTTCTTTCTTTATATTTTCCACGGGAATTTTTTTTTTAAGAGTCCTAAATAACTCGATTGAAAATATTTATATAATGTAGTTTTTTCATTCACAAGACTTAATACTAGCTGGGCCGATAAAGGCTCGTGGCCTAACTCGTCAAGAGTCATCCTAACCTGATCTGCTTATTAAAAAGACCAGGTTAAGGCTTTTTAAAAGATTAGTTAAGTTAAAAAGGTGGGATCATTGATTAAAAAAAACATGTTTATCTTGATAGCCCGACTTATTTACATAATTTATTTTTACTAATAATATAAATTAATGCAAAATGCTATTATGTAAAAATACATATTGGTTTGTTGACTTATATGCTAGTAGGTTAGGTCATACCTTAGAATTTGGCATATAACATATTAGACTTGGGTCATTAAATTAAATTGAAGGTAAGATTTAGGTCGCACAAAGTGATTTAGTTTGGTCCATTTTCACCATACCTGAGATTTTAGTTAAGAAGAATTAAACATATATCATCTAAATCAAATATTGATTGCTAGGGTTTTCCCTTTTTGAACTTCCCTTTTAAGTTTTTTTTTGGTCGAACCTTTTAAGTTTTCAAGTATAAGAACAATTACTTCATTTGGGTTTTGTTTTCCTTCTTGAAACAAATAAACCTCCATTCTCAGGGTCACTCTACTATATATAAATTGAATGAACAATATCATCATGTTGCATAACAGGGTGGGAGGGGTAGCTCACCTGGTTGAGCTAAGGATAGAAGTAGGTGTTGGAGATGGAGTTCCAAGGTTCGAATCCTGAGGAGGAGCATTTGTAATTACTAACAACTAACCACTAGCATTTGCCTATAAAAAAAAAGTTGCATAACACCTTTTTACAAATAGTAGTTATAGGTATGGACACGGTGAATCACTTAGATTTGTGGCGGTTTTTAGCCATTACACGTTGCAATTTTTTAATGGTACTTAGATTGTGGTCGTATATAATCATCACAAATGCTAGGGTGTTTACAAAAATGCTATCTATCAATAATTCTTTTTGCAAAATAGTTATAGCTAAGTTTTCTTAACTTGTTCCTCACTCCCAAGAAATCAAACTCAATAAAACATGTTTTGTGGTGATTTAATTTAAAACAGCCATAAAAGTAAGTGATAGAATAGAACAATAGGAATAATTTATTTATTCTATTTCCTGTAATTACGTAGGTAATTAGGTTTAGTCATTATTATTTAATCAACTGTATTTTGTATAAATACCTCATCTATTATCAATAATAGACATGGAAAACATTTCCTTCATGGTATCATTGAGCAGGTTCAGATCCTCTCCTTTTCTGACCTAATTTTAATTAATATTATTTTTTTTCTCTCCTCTTCAACCACCCAAAACTGTAGCCGTCGTCTGCAGCCTCCCAAGGGTCGCCGCCGCCGCTCCGTTGTCAGCCACCGAGTCGCCGCTCCTTCTCTCCCACCGCGCCTGCAACCCGTGGTTCTTCTCCTCGTGCGTTTTCCACAACCCGCGACAGCACCACCGTCCAGGCCGCTCGCTCTGCCGCTAGGTTGGTCGCGTCGCTCCCCTCCTGCCGCACAAGCACACGTCGGGCCCTCCTTGCCCGCGCCGCCACCTCCAACGGCCACTCCCTCTCTCGGATCCGCGTCCCACGTGAGACCGATCCACATAGAGGAAGAGACCCGACCCAACTCGGATCCGGGTCAGTCTCTTGATTCCGGTTCCCCAGCAACTGGCTTGACCAGACCGGATCGGCTCCACACAACCCGGTCCAACCGCTCCAGCCAGCAACCTTAAAAAAAATTATTTTACTCTTCTGTTTTGCAGTTTCAATGGCTACCTCCGACTCAACCACTGGCTCTCCAACCGGCAACACCACTATACTCCCTACGCCCACGACGCCGTCGTCCTCCTCTACCAAGCCGGATTTTCATCCGGCCCTTGCTGTCACCAATATCAAAAACAACATTCCTTTCAAACTCGAGATAGACAAGGATCATTATGCTTTGTGGGCTGAATTGTTTGAGACTCATGCTCACGCCACTCAGGTGCTCCACCACATCATTCCTCAAGCTGACATGGAGCCTCCTGCGCGCACCGATGCTTTCTATGCCCGGTGGGCCACTCTTGACTCTACTGTCAAACAGTGGATTTATTCCACCATCTCCTTTGACCTTCTCTCTACTGTTATGGAGAAAGGTGCTATGGCTACTTGGAACCGTATAGCTTCTATGTTTGAGGACAATCAAAACTCCTGTGCTGTCGCTCTCGACTAGGATTTCATCTCCACTCGCATGGAGGATTTTCCTAATGTTTCGGCATATTGTCAGCGTCTGAAACATATCTCTGATCAGTTGAGGAATGTTGGAGCCCCAGTTAGTGACCATCGTCTTATCCTCCAGTTGGTCTCTAGTCTCACTGAGCCTTTCCGTGGTGTTTCCACCCTGATCCGTCAGAGTGAGCCTTTGCTTCCTTTCCTCAAGGTCCGCTCCATGATGATTCTCGAGGAATCCAGTCTCGCAAAGATGTCAGGCCCTGCCTCTCAGACTGCTTTGCACACTTCTGCTTCCCATCCACGGGACTCTGATGATTCTTCTCAGCAGCGCACCACCAACCGCAGCAATCAGGGACACTCTAACTACCGTTCTGGGTCCGGGAAAAATCGTAACTATCAGGGTAGTTCTGGAAAACCTAAAAAGAAAGGTGGCTCCCGCTATACTGGATCATCTGGCTCCTCTGGTTCCTCTGCTGCAGCTCCTCCACCATGGTGCCCGCCTCCACAGGCATCCTAGAAACCCTGGGGTTGGCCTCCTCCCCCTGGTTGGGCCCCTTCCCCTTGGGGCATGCCTCCTTGTCCTTACCCCACCTCTCAGTGGCCGCGTCCCATGGGTCCTCCGCAGCAACCCGGCGTTCTGGGTTAGCGTCTTCAAGCCTACACCGCTACTGCTTCTCCAGCACCCACTGATATCGCTGCTTCCATGCACACCATGTCCTTGACTCCTCCAGACACCACGTGGTACATGGACACCGGCGCCTCGTCCCGTACTGCGGCATCTCAAGGTACTCTCACGTCTTATTCTAATTTAAGTTATTTAAATCAGAAACTGATAGTTGGTAGTGGTCAGGGCATTCCAATTCATGGTTCGGGACGCACTTCTATTCCCACCCCTCACAAACCTTTAGCACTCAACCATGTCTTGCACACTCTGCGAATTATTAAAAACTTAATTTCTATGCGACAACTCATTACTGACAATAATGTTTCTGTTTCTTTGGATCCTTTTGGATTCTCGGTGTCTGACTTCCAGACGGGGATGCCTCTTCTGAGATGTAACAGCCTCGGCGACCTCTACCCAGTCACCTGTTCCTCTCATTTTGCTGGTCTTGCTTCTGGTGTCTGGCACAATCGTCTTGGTCATCCAACTTCCTCAGCTTTAAATCACCTTAGGAATAATAAACTTATTTATTGTGACCCTTCGCGTTCTAGTACTGTTTGTGATTCTTGTGTTTTAGGCAAACATGTTCGGTTGCCTTTCAGTTCCTCTGAAACTATTACTTTGAGGTCATTTGATATTTTGCATAGTGATTTATGGACGTCTCCTATTTTAAGCACTGCTGGTCATCGTTATTACGTTTTGGTTTTGGATGATCACACTGATTTTTTATGGATGTTTCCTATCAGCAAGAAATCTCAGGTTTATGATATATTTACTACTCTTGCTACACTTATTAAAACTCAATTTTCTGCAAATATTAAATGTCTTCAATGTGATAATGGGCGTGAATATGACAATGATTCCTTTCGTCGGTATTGTCATGCTAATGGCCTTATTTTTCGCTTCTCTTGCCCTCACACTTCTTCTCAAAACGGCAAATCAGAACGAAAAATCCGCACCATTAACAACATGATCCGCACCCTCTTGGCTCATTCGTCTGTTCCTCCTTCCTTTTGGCATCATGCCCTTCAAATGGCTACGTACCTTCTGAACATTCTGCCCCGGAAGACTCTTCGAAATGATTCCCCCACTCAGCGGTTGTATCATCGTGACCCTTCATACTCACACTTACGTGTCTTTGGTTGTCTATGTTTTCCTTTTTTTCCTTCCGCTACAATAAACAAACTACAGCCACGATCGTCTCCCTGTGTTTTCCTGGGGTATCCGATGAATCACAGAGGTTATAAATGTTATGATTTGTCAAACAGAAAACTAATAATTTCGCGGCATGTTATCTTTGACGAATCTAGATTTCCTTTTGCTGATTTGCCCTTGGAATCTACGTCCTCTTATGATTGTTTCACCGAGGACCTACCTCCTTCTCTGATCCATCATTGGCAAACTACATCCACACGCCCTCCTGACCTTTCGATCCCACCGTCGAGTCCCACTGACTCTACGACGCCCTCACCGGCCCCCACCTCCTCACCTACTTCTTCCGCGCCTTTACCCTTGCCTCCGGTCCCACCTACACCTCCAACTCGTACCATGACCACCCATAGCATGCACGGTATTTCCAAACCTAAAAAGCCTTTTAGTCTTTCGGTCTCTATTGATGACCCGTCCATCTCACCCTTGCCTTGTAACCCAAAACAAGCCTTATCTGATCCTAATTGGAAGTTCGCTATGCAGCCTGAATTTAATGCTCTTATTAGAAATAATACGTGGGAGTTGGTTCCCCGTCCTTGTGATGTTAATGTTATTCGATATATGTAGATTTTTCGCCATAAAAAGCAGTCTAATGGTTTGTTTGAGCATTATAAGGCTCGTCTTGTAGGTGATGGCTGGTCTCAGATTGCAGGTGTGGATTGTGACGAGACTTTCAACCTCGTGGTCAAACCGGCTACCATACTGACAGTTCTCAGCATTGCTCTCTCCAGATCCTGGCCCATTCATTAGTTGGATGTCCATAATGCCTTTCTGCATGGTGATCTCCATGAGACTGTCTATATGCATCAGCCATTGGGTTTCCGCGACTCTCAGCACCCGGACTATGTCTGTCGTCGGAAGAAGTCTCTTTATGGTCTGAAACAGGCACCTCGTGCTTGGTATCAGCGGTTTGCTGACTATGTTTCATCTATTGGCTTCCAACACAGCAGTTCAGATCATTCCTATATTCTGCTATATGTTGATGACATCATCCTCGTTGCTTCTTCTCATGATCTTCGCAAATCCTTTATGGCACTTCTTGCCTTTGAATTTGCTATGAAGGATCTGGGTCCTCTTAGTTATTTCCTTGGCATCGCTGTCACTCGGTATGTCGGTGGCCTTTTCCTCAGTCAGAGCACTTATGCTAGTGAGATCATTGCCCGCGCCGGCATGGCGTCGTGCAACCCTTCTGCTACTCCGGTTGACACCAAGTAGAAGCTCAGTTCTTCTTCTGGGACTCCTTGTGAGGATGTCACGTTGTATCAGAGTCTTGCTGGTGCCTTACAGTACCTCACCTTCACTCATCCTAACATTTCCTATGTTGTTCAGCAGGTGTGCTTGCACATGCATGCTCCCCACACCGAGCATATGCTTGCTATGTTCGTGGCACTCTGACTTACGGTCTTCACTTGTATCCCTCCCCTATTGAGAAACTTGTTTCTTATACGGATGCTGACTGGGGGGATGTCCTGCACCAGACGCTCTACTTCTGGCTACTGTGTTTTCCTCGGTGACAATCTTATTTCTTGGTCATCTAAGCGGCAACCCACACTATCTCACTCTAGTGCTGAAGCTGAATATCGGGGTGTTGCTAATGTTGTCTCCGAGTCTTGTTGGATCCGCAATTTACTTCTAGAGCTTCACTTTCCTCTCTCTCAGGAAACATTGGTCCACTGTGACAATGTTAGTTCCATCTACCTCTCTGGAAATCCAGTGCACCATCAGCGTACCAAACATATAGAGATGGATATCCACTTTGTTCGGGAAAAGGTCGCGCGTGGTCAGGCTCGCATCCTTCATGTTCCTTCTCGTCATCAGATTGCGGACATTTTTACTAAGGGCCTTCCTCGGGTCCTCTTTGATGATTTTCGTTCCAGTCTCAGCTTCGGTGAACCTCCCGCTTCGACTGCGGGGGTGTGATAGAATAGAACAATAGGAATAATTTATTTATTCTATTTCCTGTAATTACGTAGGTAATTAGGTTTAGTCATTATTATTTAGTCAACTGTATTTTGTATAAATACATCATCTATTATCAATAATAGACATGGAAAACATTTCCTTCAGTAAGTATAACAAGTGATTCTTATTTTACTTTGTTCACCCATCATTTTTGTAAATTGAATGAATTGAACTACCTCATCATGTTGCAAAACACCTTTTTGGAAAATAGTTCTAGCTAGCCTTTTTGTTAACTTGTTCTTCACTCACAAGGAATCAAACTCCTATATATGTTCAATTAATTATCTCTTTCCAGCTGATAGGGAAATTGGAAATGCAGCCACTGTGATCTTAGTTAAGCAACTGCAAATATTGTAAACGTTAATGCGTGGTTGAATATTCTAGTTTTGTGTGATAATATTGAATTAATATTGTATGCATCAAAGGAAAGGAACATTTAAAACATTTTCACGTCTCAATTATTTGAAACTTGAAAGGTAGTGGAGAACTAGTTTATTTTTTAAAATGAGTTGTGGCGTTCAAACGCGTCGAGTGCATGGCCCAGATTTGAATCTAATTAACAAGGTTCTCTTTTTAGTAGACAAGCCAAAGGTTTTATGCTGAACCATGTCCGGTGAATGAGGAACCCCATGCACGAATTATGGAATTATTAATTAATTCTAGCTCTCCTAATAAATTAATAATTGAGTCGTGTTCACTTTTGCCAAAGCTTTTCCAGTTACCCTAAGTTCCCCCCACTCATCATCGCTCACCTACCATTTCGTGCCATAACTTACAACTATTAAGATCCTCCACATTTTTAATTAGGCTTCAAATGATAAACAAGGTCACACTCTAGACCCGAGTCCAAAGCCCAATAGCAAGAGAGACAAATGGGAAATACTACTTATACCTTTCTCCCTATGTTTCTTTTCTTACTTTCATTTTTAAAGTTGTAACAAATGTATTAAGAAATAATATTTAATGTTTTTTTAAAATTGAAATTATTACCTAACTTCCAAAGAGAAAAAGGAAGATGCACCGACGGTGTAAAAAATTTTTACGCCGTCAACCAATTAGATTTCAAGGATGTGTTACGTCAATTAATGAAATTGAATAAAAAGAGAGATTTTCTCACATCCTAGAGAGATTTTCTCACATCCTTAAAATCTGATTGGTTGACGGTGTAATGCATAGAAACTAAACTCACTTCCAAATGTATATTCATCTCTCTTATTGATTTTACCTCATCAATTTCTTACCATGTTAAAATAAGGGTATAATTGGTAAAACATAATTAATAATCCTTGAAATTATAAAAGTAACAAATAAATAAGAGACGACAAATTTATAGCATGAGGAGGAGAATTTATAAAAGATAGTGCGGGTTATACATGTAGATTTTGATATTGACCTCTATCATACATGTAATTTGCAGTTTCAAACTGCTACTATCACATTTAAAAAAAATGTAGTGGTAAAAAATTGTCAGCAGCTATGAACGCTCATAAGATGTCCAAAAATTTGTATGTTCAATACTCCCTCCGTCCTCATTTATAAGTCATTTTTTTACCTAATTCTCAAGATTAAGAAACGTAGTTGCTCACAATAAATTGGTAAAAAGTTTCATCAACTTTCCTAGATTGCCCATGAATATTTTCTCTCTCTAAATTAATTATCTTCAAAATCACACTATCTCTTTCATATTAATTAAGGGTAATTTTAGAAAAAGGTATTAAATGTTTAATTGGTATTATAAACTTACTTATATTTTGGGGAAAAAAAAACTCTTAAAAAGTGAATTATAAATGGGGACAGAGGAGTATCAATTTCCTTTTTTTCTAAAATATATTCAAAGAAAACTAACAAGTAGCAAGAAATTATATTACTTAATGGTGTTTATTATTGTTCTTCCTGAATCTGAGCAATAGATTGCTCTCAATCTCTTGTGATGGTTAAATTGCAAAGAAAAAAAGAATACAATGGGAAAACATGTAAAATGGAGCAGGAAGGTAAATATTGGCATGCTGAAGAAGAAGCACAATTGTGGTGTCTATAGGACATGATCATACACAATAAATAAAGCTTCACGATCATGTCAAACCCATGAAAGCATGTGGATGCTGATCCAGTAGTCACAATTGTGCTCCCTGAGTGACACGGTTGTGCCTTTCATCGCAGCAGAGAGCCGAATGAAATCTAATTATTTCTATTTAAAGAGGGCTTGGAAAAAGGAAAAGGAAAAGAAGAATACAAGCAAAGAGGTGACCGTGCAAACACACAAAGAAGACTGCTAAAGAGCTCTAGAGAACAAGAAGCATGGAAGACTTATGCTTAATTTGTTTCTATAAGATATTAGCTACTAAGTTTTTTTATGGTTTCTATTTGTATTATGAGTAGCTAAACTCTTTCCCTTGAGGAAGCAATGTTTGTATTATGAGTAGCTAAACTCTTTCTCTTGGTAAGGAAGCAATGTAGGAGATGATTTAAACCTGATATCATATATGTTATTTCAATTCAATTATAATTATGTTTCTTTTTTACATGCTTAATTCTATACGTCAATAGGAAGATATAGTTTACTCTTGATCGGTGAAGATTGTTGGGGTTGATTGCAATGTAAGACTCACATTGCTAATGTTGATGAAGTAATTAGAAAGCAGTAAAGAAAAACATCTTGAAGAAGCCTCACATTGCCTAGCCTGGATTTGTTGAAAGGAGTCAAATGCTATGTATAATTAAGGACCTCAAGTTCCTTGCTACAACACACCAAGTATCGGGAAACACTTTAAGTTTATAATATTTGTGTTTTCTTGTTCTATGCTCTTATTTTTAGAGTATTGTGTGAAGATGTGGTTCAAATATTTGTTTTGGGAAATGTGAGTGTATTGGTTTCATGAGGTGGTTGAGAGTGAAGTTTTTGTATTATAACAATTTTCACATATAATTGTCAATTTTGACAATAGCCATATTTTTCTACAATTTTAGATCTTTCACGTTATATTCTTATACTGTTAATTACGGTCATTCTTATTTTATTTCTTCAAGCTATGTTCTTTCATAATAAAGTAGTATAGTAATTATGTAAGAATCACTCACTTTTTTCATTCTTCATTCGTTTCTCCTTCAATCATAACAATTTAAAAATTTTCTCATTTTTCTTTGATATTATTTTATATCATTTTCACCCCCATATGTCTAAACAGAGAATTATATTGAAGTGTGCAAGGTCCGCAAATAACAAGAAATTGACAGTTGTGACTTGTGAGGAAATTAAAAGATGAATGATGAAATGGTGGCCGTTTGATTTTGGTTTTTAGTGGTAAGGTGACGCTTACATCAATGGATAGAAAGGTGGGGCCGTATAGAGATCACACGTGGGCAGGGCAGAATGTAATGCAATGCAATTATTTAATGTGCCCCACTTGCCCCTTCTTTCAGGTCCCACTTGTGCAATGCCATGGATTTTTGCCTTCTACCTTTAATCCCCTCCATTTTTAAAGGCAGATTTTTTATTAGAACATTGATTTGATAAGCTAGTTCAAAGTAATATGTGAAAATGAACACATTTATGTTCATCACATCACATAAAAATAAACTAAAACATTATCTTTAAATGTTATAAAACTCACATAAGAAGTAGAATTACTTACATCTAGTTTCAAAAAGAATTACTTACATGCCCATTTATGTAAGTATCTAAATGTTCTTTCATATTTTTCTCTATCAATTCTTATGTGGCGGAGAAGGTGGGAATGATAGGACGTACGTTTAAAGATTAGTATCAATAATGATATTTTCTATCATCTGTTCACTTTTTTTCTATCACTTATTTAATAGTTTCATATTTTTAATAATCACTCACTTTTAAAAGGAAAAGAAGAGGAAATTTTAAACCCTCAACTAACTTTACCTCTTTAATTGCTAACGATCATCACATTAAGCATACATTTATAAAAGTTAGTCATATAAGTTACATTGGTCACATTAAGCATAAATTTATTTAAATCAAGCAACAAACTCATATCATTAGCTACAAAAAGGTTATGATGAACACAAAGAACCAAATTAATAAAATTTATCCCACTAACCTTCATATAGATACACATATCAATTATGTTTACTACAAAATCAAATGACGTAGTTAATGGTACCATTGAACATGAGATAGCATTATCGGTAAACCTATTTTAGTTTGTATATTGACTTCTTTAACATACGCCCCAAATTAACTTTTCCCATGCTCAAGAAACCTTTTGTTTAATCCATATAATCTTCTTACAAGTCATCAGTTAGAAAAGCGATCGTTACGTTCATTTGGTGAAGTTCTATCATAATGAGCCACCAAAACCAGATTAATCCTCAAAGATTCCTTCTTTGAAACCTAAGAGAAGGTCTTTCAAGCCTTGTATCTTTCAATGTTGCCGATAATTCTAGCCTCATATCTTTCAATGATTCCTTTCTAGTCACGATGAGTCTTAAAGACCGACTTACATCCAACTCGTTTTGAACTTTTTTAGAAAACTCAACTAGATCCCATAATTTGTTGTAGTCTATTGATTTTAAGGCTCTTCTCAATTAGAATTGAACCACTTTTGTAGAATTTCTATGCTTCATGGTTTGTTTGAACGAGTATTGATTTTCGTAAATTCTCGAGTCACATTCATTTCCAAGTGAATAAACTACATAATCATGTGAAATATTTGATCTTTTATGTCATTCGGATATGCTTAATGTTTTTTTCCTGTGCTTTTTCCACCACTTGCTCTTTTCTTATTTGCACATTGTCACTTGGCTCATAATTTTCAGGTGCATTTTTTGGGTTTGGCACATTAATTTGCTGTTTTCTCTTATTATGTGGTTGTAATTAGGGATGTTCATAGTCGAATCAAACCAATTTAAACACTCAAACCGATCTAAAATATCGTTGTTTAGTTAATGGATTGATTCTATTTTCAGTTCACATATCCAAAAACGAATTGGAAGTATTTTATTTATTCAAACTATTATATACATAATTACCAATTTACCCAAACTTATTATGTTGTATTCTATTGTTGCCCATAACTTTAACCCTAAGGTGTTGAGCCCTTGCTAAGTTAGAAGTCGTCTCAGATAGTTTGAAATTCATTCACTTAATTACATCTTAATTCTCTCTCGCACAGTAAGCCTCTCACTGTTGCGCTTCTCTCTGTCACACGACGTTGTTCACACTTAACAGTAAATGCTTTGATTTAGAAACAAGATAACTCTAAATCCCTCATTTCTATTTTATTTGGCTATTTTGTTGTTGTTGTTTTGATTGCAATTTCTCATTTGAAGTCGAGTTCATACTCTTTTACTGCTTCCAGCTGAAAGTTGTTTAACAACCGGAAAAAATATTTTTGATTGAGTAATGATACATATACACCTCACTTTCTCTTCCATCTCATTTCCACACATTTTCCTTTTTATCTCTCTCTGCATTTCTTGTCACATCACAAATCATATCACTAATTTCTCTCTCATTTCTACCTTATCTCATAAGTCATAAGAAGAGGTGGAAAAGTGGTGTGTACACAACATTATTCGTTCTTATTTTGCAATGTTGTTTTCTATTTCATTATTCATTTCAACCTTCACATTTTTATAAACCAAAATTAAATCCAGTCTAAACTGATAAAATTGGATTGGATCGGTTCGAATTTCAAAAAAAAAAAACCGATTGTATTATTAATTTTTAAAATTGAAGTGATCAGATTAGATGGATTTTCCCTTTAAAATCAAATTAGTCCAGACTGCGAACACCTTTTCCTGTGATACATGAGGAACAACAATGTGAGGAGAAACACTAGTTGAATAGTTTCAGTTTGACTTTCTCAAATATTCATTTTTCGTGATTCGTCACTCCCACTAAACTTACCACTGACACTCTTAATGAACCGAGCATTACTAGACTTTATTGTTCTTGTACTATGGTTATGACAATATATAGAACATGTACCACTTTAATTTTTCAAGATAACTAATGAAGTAGCCGCTTATTTTTCTTTCATCAAACTTCTTTTTCACGTTGATTATATATCCTTACTTTTGCTCGATAAACTCAAACATAACGGTTCCTTAAACTGGGTTTCCTCCCTTTCTATAGTTCTTATGGAGTCTTAGGAACCACTTTACTAAGAACCTTGCTAAGCAGATATGTAGTAGTCTTGAATGCATGCATTCAAGATGATAAATGGCGAAAGCGATGACATCGTATTGCAATGGCGACGTTGTAGTGTAGGGTACCCTTTCCGACAACACCAAGAGTTGGCTCACGTGTCAGCCAAACCTGCACACTGAAAGCCCTACATGTGACTGCGAATGTGTGAACCACACGAATCTCAACTCTTCAACCCCTTATTGGGCTTTTGAAAACATCTCCTAGCTATCAAATTGCAAAAGCTCCATTCATCCACATGCCTCAAATCAAATACTACCCCTACAGTTTTGGGTCAAACAGTTCTTCCATCACACTTGCTCCTTACAAAAATGCACATCGGTTCATGGTTGTAAACACATTCAACCCCTATTTTCAAAGCCTCTTTTTGTGAACTTAGGTAAAGGTACAAAAACATTGGAAATAGTAAATACCATGTAGTACTATTGTAAACTTTTTAATTAACCTTATATTAATTACTTTCTTGTGTTATTGGGAGATGAAAGAAGGGAACACAAAAGATTCCTAGCGGATTATCCACGATAGTAAGTTAATTATTTGGTAATTTAATCGTACGTATGTACCTTAATTATGTACTTTCATAAAGACACAAGCATTGTAATTATCTAAATCGATCTAATGACATTAGAGGACTAAGGTGTCTCCAACTCGTTCAGACTTGTAACCCAAGCAGTGGAACAAGAAACGACAGGAGATTAACACAAAATAAATTAAAACTAGCATGAAGTTAGTGAGAAAGAAGAAACAAACATATAGCATGCATTATACCAATAATTTAGTCTCTGAAAGTACTAGTAAGGGATGGTCATGATGAGTATTTAATAGGTAAGACTTAAGAGGTTAAGTGTATATTGGGAAATCATTTCACATATGGATTCTGATGAAGTTCAAATCAATTTTTGAGAGAAACTTTCATGAGTAACAGAATTGATTCTGAAAAAATAAAAGTTAATTTAAATATATGCTACAACTATTTGTGCATCAATGTGTAATATTGTATGACCAACACATTGTTCTCACGCTCTCTTTCTCTTCTCAGATAGTCAGATGCACTTTTGATTTTATTTCAACCAGTTTATGTTGGTATACGGAAATATTGTAGATGATTATCCATTTATCCCTCACACAACACAAAGGGACATATACAAAAGTTAAATTGCACCTGTAAATTTAATACAAGATATGTTAAATAAAACCCTTGTTATTAGTACGGGTAATTTCAATTAATACAATCAAATACTCTCTCCGTTCCTATATAACTGACACTTTAAGGTTGTTGCACACTTATTAAAAAATAACAGTTAATGTTCTTGTTTTATTAAAATTACTATGTAACTTCCTATTATAACCTTTATCTCTCTTATTAATTCTAACTTTTCAAGTTACTTACCACCAATAAATGAAGGGTACAATTGATAAAGTATAATTAATGCTCTCTTGAACTTTGTAAAGTGGCAGATAATTAGGAACAAAATTCAGCTAGAAATAGTGTCAGTTATTTAGGAACGGAGGGAGTTACACCCTTGTTATGAGTACGGGTAATTTGTCTTTTTTCTAAGGGTACCATTTTTTATTATTATAGTTCTGGCAAGGATTTCACAAGTACGTGGCCACTGGAGGGGCACATTGTCCCAGTCACTGAGAAAGTAATAATTTACCACGTCCATGGTCCAGATCACGTGCCATGCACGACACCCATGGAGAACAGACAAAATGGATTCAATTCAATTACACACTTCTTTTTCGTAATCAGAAATGAGCAATCATCAGTCATGAGCTCATGAGGTGAAGATTCTTGATAATTATGAAAAATATATTACTACTAGCTAGTAGTTTCGTATGAAAAGTTTTGCAATTATGAGACTGGAGATTTTGATAAAAAATGGCCCAACCAAATTGCTATCTGTGGGAGAAAGTTGAACCGGCCCCTTAAAAGCTAGTTTCTATGTGGTCCGAACTATCATTAATCATCCTAAATCGTGTGACAATAATTACTATATATAACCCTCAGTTTTAATTGGTTAAGGTTAGGTCCTTAAATTCCTTTGTTGCTTTCATATTTAACAAATGACATTTACTTCTTATTCTATATCCAAGCTCTTTTATGCAATCTTAATTCTGGTGACACTCTAGCTTAACTTGAAGAGAGCAGGGTATAAATTTCTCAATCAAGAAAGTTGATGTTGGACTCAATTTAAGGACATGTTTTGACGTATAATATTGCAAATGGGATCAAAAATTGCAGTTGATGAAATGGGAGGGGGAACAAATCAAACAAATAACCTATAGAAAGGGCCAAAAGGTCCTTCACTTAGTCACCATCACTGGGGTCGCAGATTTAACAGAACCATTTTCAGGTTCATATCTGAATATCTGAATGAGAAGTACTTTAAAATTCTACGAAATTTAACACAGGTGGTAGCAACTGAACCTTGTTTATATACAAGTTAAACAACATGTTTTATGTATAAAAATAACAAGAACTACATACATAAAAAGACCCTGCAGGCGATTCGATCCTCTAATATCACTGGTATATAATTTGAAGCGGCAAAGAAGATGGGAAAAATCTTTTGTGGAGCTAGCTGGTTGGAACTGTCATCTCCTCAATGAACACCCTTAAAATTTTCCAGAATTTGGCTGCCTAATGCTTGCTCAACTCAGGGACTTCCTTGATGCTCATCTCCACCATTTCGACAGCATTGAAACCTTCATCATCAGTGGCTATAGTGGACTGAGAATCCATCCCGGACCCTGCTTGGATTTCCTTGAACATTGCCATGACTTGAATCATTGTAGGACGCCGCCACGGTCTGTCATCCAAACAAGCACAAGCTACCTTCAAGTGCTGCAAGAGCTCAATCTCCAGATTGGGGTCTTCCTTCATGAGCTCTGGATCGAAAACATCGCTTATTTTCAGTTTGGCATGTTGTTTAACCCACCCCACAAGATTATTGTCACCAAAATCAGCCGAATCTGTTGGCCTTCTCCCTGTTAAAAGCTCCAGCAGAACGACGCCGTAGCTATAAACATCACCTTTTGTGGAGCATCTGAAGCTCTGATAGTACTCGGGAGGAACATAACCTGGTGTGCCGGCTAGCGTGCTGACACTTAGATGAGTATCCATAGCACTCATCATTCTAGCCATTCCAAAATCAGAGACCCTGGCTTCAAGGTTTTCATCAAGTAATACATTGCTAGATTTCATGTCCCTGTGAATGATATGGGGGATACAATTGTGGTGAAGAAAAGCCAACCCTCTAGCAGCTCCGATTGCAATCTTCCTCCTCACATTCCAATTCAGCTTGATCCCAGCTTTCTTCGGGTCATGCAGAACATCTTCAAGGCTTCCATATTTCATGTACTCATAAACCAAGAGCCTTTCCTCTCCAACCTTGCAGTATCCCAGAAGAGGAACAAGGTTCCTATGCTTAATTTTCCCAATGGTTTCCATTTCAGCAGTGAATTCCCTGTCCCCTTGTCCACTCACATGTATCAACTTCTTGATGGCAACCACACTCCCATCCTTCAATTGAGCCTTGTAGACGTCACCAAAACCCCCTGAACCAATGAGGCTGTCATTGTGAAAGCCATTGGTGGCTTCGAGAAGATCAGCAAAAGTAAGCTTCCGGAGCGGCTTCTCAAACGTTGCGAGGTTTATGCTGAGCGCTTCACGCGCACTGGTGAACTTCCAGCTGACATTATTGGCATTGCCTGAATGAGAATTGCCATTTCCATCAATGTAGCCATCAATTGCAGCCTCCTTCTTCTTCCTCCTTTTCTTAGTCTCAATTGCAATTATAATCAAACCAAACACACATAACAGGGAGAACAACAATCCCATAGCCACACTCCCCGCAAGAGACGCCTGCTTCCTATGCGACCTCTGATGCTGAGCATCAGCACTCACTCCTGTATCAGTCCCACACGGAAGAAGAGGAACCCCACACAGACCAGAGTTGTTCAAGAACCGCGCAGACGGAAATGTATCGAATTGACCCGATTCGGGAATCATCCCATTGAGTAAATTGTTTGACAAATCCAGCTCAGTGAGCAATGAAAGCCCTGTCAATGCCTGTGGAATCTGACCTTGGAGCCTGTTGTAGGAGAGGTCAAGGATGTTGAGATTCTTCACCCTCCCAAGCTCTTGAGGAATGCTACCAGAAAGGTTATTGTGCCCCAAATTCAATATATAGAGATAGTACATTTCTCCAAGTTCCTTAGGTAAAGGACCAGTCAACATGTTGTGAGACATATCCAGAAAGATCATGGAACCAGTGTTTTTAAACGTGGGCTGAATCTTACCTCCATAAACCCTAGTGAAATTACAAGGGTTCCTCGTAGAAATCCTGTTCAGCTGCTGCTGGCTAATCCCTGCAAACTCCAGCAAGTTTCCTGCACCATGGCACTCCCTGCTCCCATCATTCTTGATGTACACATACGTCTTCCCGCTGATGAAATTCACCCTGATCTTCCCCGATTGCTTGAAAAGCTCCGGCGGGATTGGCCCGGTGAGTTGATTAGTGTTCAGATCTAGCCAAATCAAGCTAGGACAATCCCCGAGCTCCGGCGGGATGCTACCGGAGAACGAGTTGTTGCTGAGCTTGAGGATCGCGAGGTTCGTGAGCTTCCCAATCCACGGTGGAATCTCGCCGCTGAGCTTGTTGTTGGAGAGGGAGATCCAATTGAGCTTGGTGCAGTTCACAAGACCGGAGGGGATGTTCCCGGTGAACTCATTGAAGTCCAGGATGAGATTCTCCAAGCTCTGCATCTTGCTCAGCTCAGGGGGGATCTCACCATGGAGCTGGTTCAGCCACATGATCAAATCGCGAAGCTTCGTGAGGGAACCCAAGCTCGGAGGGATGGTTCCGGTGAGGAAGTTGAAGCTCAGGTCGAGCGCGACGAGGTTGGAGCAGTTGCTGAGCGTGGCCGGAACAGGACCGGTGAAACGGTTATTCTGCAGGAAAAGCTCCTTCAAATTGTTCATCGGATCCTCGCAGAGCCACTCCGGGATTGAACCGGTGAAGTTGTTGGAGCTCAGATCCAGCGATTCCAAGCTCGCGAGCTTGGAGAGCTTCTCCGGGAGAGGACCGACGAACTCGTTGAACGACACGGCGAGCTGTTTGAGGGTGGCGATTTCTGTGAAAACTTCCACCGGGAGTGCGCCGGTGAAGCGGTTGCTGGAGATGTCGAGGGACTCCAGGGAGGAGCAGGAGCCGAGCTCGGCGGGAACTGCGCCGGAGAGGTTGTTGGAGGACAAGTCGAGCTCGACGAGTGTGGTGCAGAGGTCGGCTAGCCCCGCCGGAATCTGACCGCGGAAGTGGTTTCCGGCGAGGTAGACGAACTTGAGTGAGCCGGAGGGGAGTGAAGGAACCGCGCCGGAGAATTGGTTGCCGGAGAGGTTGAGGTGGAGGAGGCTCTTGCAGGGGGAGAGAGTCCTCGCAATGTCGCCGTAGTATTTGTTTGCAGAGAGGTCAAGATGCTGAAGCGAAGAGCAGTCGCCGAATGAAGGAATGGAGACGGTGAAATTGTTGGCGGCGAGGTCTAGATACTCGAGAGAGTTGCTCGCGGCGGAGAAGTCAGTTTCGCCGGTGATTTTGTTTCCCCGGAGATTCAAGTGGGTTAACCCAGTAGTGAGAACCCAGGGGAAGACGGCGGGGCCAGTGAACTTGTTGTAAGAGAGGTCAAGGATTTGCACGGTGGAGCTGAGCTTCCAGCGCGGCGAATCAAATTCCAGGAGGTTGTTGGAGAGGTTGAGGGATTGGAGGTTGGAGCAGGAGGATAGAAACGACAAGGCGGAGAAGGGACCGGAGAAAGTGTTTTGAGATAGATCTATGGCGGTGAGTGAGGTGGCGCAGGTGGTGGAAATGGCGGCGGAGGAGGTGAGGTTAGTGGATTTTAAGGTGAGGAGGTGGAGGTGGTCGAGGGTGAGAAGGTAGGTGGCGACGACGGTGAGGTTGGTGTTGAGGGGGATTCCGGTGAGGACTATGGATGTTATTGTAGTTTGGTTACAGGTGATTCCGGTGAAGGAGCATGGGTTCCGGTTCGGGAGCCAGTTCGGGAGGAGGTTCGGGTTGGGGAGAGTGGCTTTGAAGTTGAGAAGGTTCTCCGTTGGGTTGTTGAGTCTGGAAAAACATGGTGTAGGGTGGAGAAAGAAAGATAAGAGGACCAATAATAGCGAGAGAGAGATGGTGCTGTACATGGGTTTCATTTTGTGAGAAAGAGAAAAAGGAGAGTGATGATAAGTGGTGGATGGTCTGAGTGAGTGTCTCTGTCTAGGTGTAGCTGCTTGGTTTAGGGTATGAGTTTCTCTGCTGCCATTAGAGAGAGAAAGAGAGAGAGCTCTGATGAGAAGCTCTGTGTGTGTTTGTGAGAGAGAAAGAGAGAAAGGGAGAGTAGTCAGTCAAAAGTCGTAGTGAGGATGGTAAGAAGGGTATTTATCAAGTTGTATGGAGGAGTGGACACAGCTAGCTGTTTGCTCACATGCCATGTGACACTCTCTCCCTTATTAATCTCTAATCTTTAGGAATACTAGTATTTTATAAGCTGGACATGTATATACATTTCCACTTTAGTTTAATCTATTTTTTTATCAACAAAATTGGCAGTAATAAGAATAATCACTTTGAAGCTATGATATCACATTAACCGGATATACATTATCGAATTAATTTTTCTCCATATATATGTCGCCCAAATGTTGAACTCTAGATAAAATGTTTATGGTGTCCAACTGTTTACTAGTTGTGTTGGTTATGCTTAATATTCTGATACATGGTGATTGATGTGATGCTGTCTTCTTGTTATTAATTTTTACTAATTTCTATAATATTGTCTCACTTATCTTCATCTTTCTTAATTCTTCTAAAAATCCTTCTATTTACTTACTTCAAGCAAATATATGTAGGAAAGGCCCATTTAATGGTATCATTAATAACAGATAAACATAACTGGTAATTCAGTCTAGGTTGGTAAGGTTATATATAGCTTAAGGTTACATGTCTGGATACCTTGTGGCACCAGCACAACATTTCAAGATAAAAAAAGTTTAATAAAAAAATGATTCATTAATTAATTTAGTTTAATTTTCTCCCATTTCAATAATATAAATTAAAATAAAGAATTTTATCTGTTCAATATATATATATATATATATATATATATATATATATATATATATATATATATATATATACTCGATCCACCTGTAGTCATTTTTATCTAATTTTTCAAAATTAAGAAAAATAATTATCAGCAAGCTTAAGTGGTAAGAGCTGAGAACATATGAGTTGGGAAGGGGAGGTCCAGGGATCAATCATGGGAGGATGTGTTTTGTTTTTCCAGTGTACCAAAATAAAATTGTAAATTTTTTTATTAACTTTTCTAAATATTATTTATTTAAAAACTTTAAATTCAATTAATTTATTTCCGCCTTAATTATATATTTAATTTCTCATTAATTTATATCTAACTTAATAAATTTTCAAAGTCTACATATTTCTTTCTTATTAAATAGGAGGATAAATTTAGAAAGATATTATAAAGTGTCTTATATTCAAAAATAATCTATTATTTCAAAAAAAAAATCTATTAAAAAAGACTTACAAAAGAGAGCGTGTGAGTATTAATTTCAAAATCTTAATTAAGGATTAGTCTCATACCTTGAAAAATAAAATAAAACAAATTGTTTGGTTTAAGTTTCAAGATTTTTGTGTAATTTATAAGAGAGTCATTCAATTATGTGTGTGTTTTGAAAAGTGATATAAAAAATAATGTCATACAAGTTTTACAAATTTTACAACCTGACCACATATTTAAAAATTAAAAATATCATTGAAAATGAATTTTAAACATTATTATGTATTTACTCAAGATGATATTGATACACCATAAATAGAAGTGAAGAGAAAGGGAAATTGTTAAGTGAAGGCGAATCTAGTGTGTTTCCCCAGGAAAGATGAGAGTTGAATAAAGTTGTAAGAGTCATTGGTTTAGTACCTTCAGTTTCTCTCATTAAAAATAGACTATTTATTCTGCTTAACTTTACCCGTACGTGCGATGGAAGACTGATCCATCGCTATCAATTAATTAAGATTCTCTCTCTTGATTAAAATGGATCTTTCGCTCACGGGGATTTTAATTAACTCATCTTGACACTTCTCAACTATTTTAGGTTTTCTACCAATTTCCATTCAATCATTTTATTTTAGCTTACCCTCATTGGCTGGTTTTAGCTATCTTAAAAAATATCACTGCGGTTCATGAAAACTTTGACAATATAGACCGTTTTGAACTCAATGAATTAGATTTAAGATGTGTAAATTGCAAAAATATCTCTACTTCATTTTTCTCTACATTTAGTAATGTCAAAATTATATATGATCGTGAATACTCATGAATAAAAACTCGTGGTGGGCAAAATTATTCGTACCGATAGATATTTATAAATTTATTTATTTAATATTTAAACGATATTCTATGTGTAAAAGTATTGATTAGCAGATAGTAACATTTAATCAACATTCTGATTGTAAAGAAAAATAACCTTCATTAACCGTTGAACGTCTTTAATTGAAAATTTAGTAAATTTTCCAATAAGGAAACAAACAAAAACGAATAATATCTACTCAAACGCAAAGCAAAATGAGGATCGATTTCAAATTTGATAATCAGAACAACGAGGGGGAAAAAGTATGCAAGAAGCACGTGATTGACGAATAGTGCCAAATTTGTGGAAGATTCGTGAATGAAACTCGCATGAAGTGAATAAGAAACGATTGGCTAGTTCTTCAGCAACCCCACATTGTTACCAAAAAGCTTCAGAAATCAGGCAACTTTTAAGCTTGCTTAATCAGAAACGACAAATGACAGTGTACTACGATTCATTAGACATCCTTTAAAGACTATCACCAATGAATGAAAGTAAAGCTAAGTGTACACATTAATTTTTTTTCTTTTGTAAAACTATTATTTCTTTTTTACACTATTTACATTAACTTTAGTCATACTCTACATGGGTTTAGTATCAAAATGAGTGAATATTTCATTGAGAAGTTTTTGTATGTTTAAGTGTTACGTGACGTTGATTGGTATGTGCGGTTCTCTTTGGTAGAGGTGAAGCCTAAGTAGGAGATCCAGTGGTTTGTGTTTGTGTTATGTCTTATGTCTTGAAAAAGGTATGTAAAGAGTGTGTTTGGTATGGATAATTTCTAGGTACGTGTCAGGGTAGGGGAGAAAGCGGCAGCGTTGGAGGCAGGTACAATGGAGGCGATGGCGGGGGGGGGGGGGAGCTTCCCCAAGACTCTTCGCAATCACGAAAATGGTGACGGGGTTGTCGGAGGTGAAGGCTAAAGAAAGAAAATAAAATGGTTAATCATCAAATTAGTCCCTGTGTTTGTACGAGAATTCAAGTTTAGTCCCTCCCCGGAAAATAGTTTGGCCTCTATCGCCACGATTGCAGGCAGTTTGGTTTTGGTCCTCGCTGAAGAGCAGAGCTTTGTCGAAAGTGCCAAGTGGCAAGGCAGAACTGATGTGGCTTCATCACGCCATTCTTAATTAAATTTTATTTCCACATAAATAATTACCATTTATATAAAAATTATTATGTGCAACAAAAAATTTTGGTAAACTTTCCAATAAAGAAACAAATAAAAACAAAAAATTTACTTAAAGGCAAAGCAAAATAAGGATCGATTTCAAATTTGATAACCGGTGGTGATAATCGGAATGAAGAGGGCCAAGAGTATGCAGGAAGCATGTGTTTGACGAATAACGCCAAGAATGTTAGAAGATTCGTGAGCAACACTATCATGAAGTGAATAGGAAACGATTGGTTGGTTTTTCAGTGACCCCATATTGTTACTAAAAAGTTTTAGAAGTCATACAACTTTTAGGCCTACTGAATCACAAACGACAAATGAGAGCGTATGATGATTCCGAGCACGTTTGTGTCGGCATGTGAGATTGTCCAATGGGCGCATTTTCAACCTTGACAAACTGGAGTTTACACATAAATGTGCGTCCACCTGCCCTATAACGCTATACCAAACGGGCACTCCATTGGGCATTTTGTAAAGACTATCACCAATGAATAACAATGTAGTTAAATGTGCACATTAGAGTTTTTTTTTTTCCTTTTGTAAAACTATTATTCCTTGCAATGAGTATTTACACTATTTACATTAACTTTAATCACACTCTACATGAATTTGATGTGGAAATGAGTGAATATCCCACTAAATTAAGTGTTTTGAGACTCGGACCGCTGATTGAACCAAATGAGATATTAGCTTAAGGTTTGATGGTTCAATCGTAATTGAGCAGTGGTTGTGGTCAAACTAATAGTAATCAAATAACATTTTTTTAATAAAATTATATACTATACATCTCAAAATATTTTTCTATCGATATTTTTTTAAAGAATTGGCCGGATATTCATTTCTTACAACAAAAATAATCATTGCTTAAGTTATTGAAAGTTTGAATTCATATTCATTCTAAACATTCTAGAATCAAATTAGCATTTAATAATTTTTAAGGCCAATTAAATATACGGTTTATTTTTAGAGATTAACTTACTACAATGAGAATCAATTTACTTCAACATTTCAATGTAAAACATAACATATTAATTTTAGGATTAACCAGCTTGAAGGTTTTTTTTCAAGAAAAAACGAAAAAGGATTAACCAGCTTGAAGGTAGAAGGGGTTATTTTTAAGTTATAATATAAGGGGTTTAGGGGGAATGGTTAAAAAATTAATTATTAGAGAATTAATGTTGAAGGAAAAATTAAACTTATTTAATTTTATGAGACACAAAATGAAATGATAGATAATCTTGTGGTTCTATGTGAGGAATGAATTATATGAATTGATAGTAAAGCCTGTAGAAAATACAACTGGTGGTCTTTTGAGTATTTAGAAAAAAGGAAATTTTATATTGATAAATTATGTGTTGGTGAAGGTTTCTTGGGCGTGAAAGGATTTTAGGGAGATAGCTCAATAATGGTCTATAGTTAATATTTACTTTCCATGTTCCATTGAGAGAAAACAAAATTATAAGATGAGCAAAATGGTATCAAGAAAGATGCTAGAAATAGGTTTTGGTGTCAAGCTGGTGGTTATAACTGAACCAATTGCCAAGAATCGTACCACTTTCTTTTAAATTCAGTTCATAGTCGAACCAATTCAACAAATTCAATTTAGTTACTTATACTAGTTGAACTATAATTAATACAAATTCATAATGAATAATTGAGTAACCCTAGAATCGACCTGAACCATAAAGTTAGTTAAAAAACCTAAAATCAGCCAAAAACCCTAAAATTAACCCTAAACTCGACTTGAACCCTAAAGTCGGCATGAAAACCTAAAATCGGCCAAAAACCCAAATTGAACCCTAAAATTGGCCGAAAAAACTAAAATCAACCCAAAACCTTAAGTTTACCCTAAACCCGACATGAACCCTAAAGTCGGAAAAAAAAACCTAAAATTGGCCCAAAACCCTTAAATCGACCCTAAACTTTCCTTAAACCCTAAAAGCGGTAGAAAAACCTAAAATCTACCCAAAATCCTAAAATCAGCCTAAAACCCTAAGTGACCCTAAACCTGACCAGAACCCTAAATCGGCCAAAAACCTAAAATCGACCCTAAATCAGACCTGGACCCTAAAATTGGTCAAAAACTTAAAATCATCTGAAACCCTAAAGTTGACCCTCAACTCGACCTAAACCTTAAAATCGACTGAAGAACTCTAAAATTGACCCAAACCCAGCCTAAATCCTAAAATTGGCAGAAAAACCTAAACTCGAACCAAAACCCTAAAATAGACTCTAAACCCTAAAATTGTCCCAAAACAAGGCCTAAGCCCTAAAATCGATCCAAAAACTTATTTTAGGGTTCAAGTTGGGTGTAGTGTCTATTTTAGGGTTTTTCGGCCGATTTTAGGGTTTAGGTTGGCTTTTAGGTCGATTTTAAGGTTTAGGGCCGATTTGAGGTTTTTGGCCAATTTTAGGGTTCTGGTTAGGTTTAAGGTCGATTTTAGGTTTTTCGGTTGATTTTATTGTTCAAGCCGGGTTTACTATCAAATTTAGGCTTTATGGTTGATTATTGGGTTTTTCGATCAATTAGGGTTCGAGTTGTGTTTATTGTCGATTTTAGGGTTTTTGACTGATTTTAGGTTTTTTGACTGATATTAGGGTTCAAGTCGGGTCCAGGGTCAACTTTGGGTTTTTGGATGATTTTAGGTTTTTCGACCGATTCTAAGGTTTAAGTCGGGTTTATTGTCGATTTTAGGGTTTAGGGTCAATATGTTACAAACATCGTTGCAGATTGTTGTTTTTGTCGTAGTGAACGTGGGGACTCCTCCCAATAATATTTTTTCTTACACATGGATATAGGGACCAAACCAAAGATTACCAGCTCAAGAGACTGAAGTTCCCTCCATTTGAACCAACACTTAGTTGGTATCTTTATAAATTAATATGAATTATAAAATCATTATGTGTTTAATACATTACTCCCTCCGTTCTTAAATAGCTGACACTATTTCTAGTTGAATTTTGTTCTTAATTATCTGCCACTTTACAAAGTTCAAGAGAGCATTAATTATACTTTACCAATTGTACCCTTCATTTATTGGTGGTAGAAAAATTTAAAAGTTAGAATTAATAAGAGAGATAAAGGGTGTAATAGGAAGTTAGATAGTAATTTTAATGAAACAAGAACATTAATTGTTATTTCTTAATACTTGTGCAACAACCTTAAAGTGTCAGTTATATAGGAACGGAGGGAGTAACAATTAATAACTATGCATATTTTTCATAAAATTAGCATTTCTTTATAACTTTAGTGCTAATATTTTATTAGAAATCAAAATTGTAATAATAATTTTAAATTTTTTATTATAAATTTTGTGCAATTATTGTAAAATAATTTTTGTGAAATTTTTATATGATAATTTTTGTAATTTTTTTTTTAATTTAAACTCAGTAGAATATTTCCACACACGTATATTGTCGAGTTCAATTTTTAATATTTAATCGAATGGTAAAAATGATGTATTTACATATGTAATTAAAATTCTAGTCATATACCAATGAAGTTATGTTATGAAGTTACCATATATATTGTGCATAAATAATAATGTACAATTACTTTCATTTCATTCCATTCTATTTTGTTCAGTTCAATACCTGACATTACCTAAGATTTTTTTCTTGTTGTTTATAGTCTTGAACTCTTAATCAATCTTTTATATAGTTTATGAATTAAATGTGGTTAATTTTTTGGGAATTGTTATTCAGAACCCCCACAACTATTTAGACCCCTGAAAAATGCAAAAATACTTAAATATCCTTAATGAAAAAAATACAAAAAAAACCCACCCCCTCCTCACATTCTCTCTCCTCTCTCCTTACCTCTTTCCTCTTACTCTCACCCCCAACCACCACCCCCAACCACCGCCACCCCTATGGCCGCCGCCACCACTGCCGCCACCACCACCACAAGCTCCATTGTATGTCGTTTTTGAAAATTTTCAATTGTAGGGAGTTGTTACTGTCGTTTTTAATTTTTTTTTTGCAAATAAACGCACTTTAGAAGTGTGTTACGCACGCACTTTAAAAGTGCGTCGTTAACGCACGTATAACGTGCGAAGTGAACGCACTTTTAAATGGCGAATTTCTGTAAATTTGTACAGAACTGATGTCAGATGATTTTTAAAATTATGAGACTCCACAGTAAATCAAGTTAGAATATTTGGAGATTTATGGTGGAATAAAAAATGTTTGAAATTAAAAATAAAATACCAGATGAATGAATTTGGATAAGTTACACAAATCTTAGGACCTTCAAAGAAGGTGCTAAGTTATGATCGTTTGATTTTTCTCTTCAACTTTGCAGTTGGTCGACTTCGCATCCGGGATAAAAAATTGTCCAATTTTCCAAACCGCACCGCTCCTGATACTAAAGCGACTACTATAAGGTGTCGGAATTTGGAGATTCTGACTACATATTTGAGCTCAGAATGGTCCTATTACCTTAATCAAGAAGTGTCAGTCCCAAATTTCTTCCAGAAATTAAACAAGAAAAAAAAAAGAAATTAGTGCGTTTCGCTCGCACTGTGAAAGTGCGACCAAAACGCACGTTGAAAGTGCGTGATGGACGCACCTTCCAAGTGCGTGATGGACGCACTTTCCAAGTGCGTTTTGGTCGCACTTTCACAGTGCGAGCGAAATTTTTTTCATAAAGGGCTTTTTCGGATTTTACGAATTTAACAGGGTCTGAATAGATGGGAGGGGGGGCCTGAATAACAATTCCCTAATTTTTTATGATTATATGTTTTAAGTGTTAGATATCAATTTTTTTGTTACAATGAAGGGTAGCCCCTAGAAACCAAAGCAAAAGAAGTAGCAACGTAAGTGAGATTGAAGGTGCAACCTCCAAATATTCCGAGAGAGCAACCTATGGAAATCTCCAAATGGAGGGTCTTTAAAGTAATTACCAAATTAAAGAAAACATAAGCTCAACATGAGCCAAATAGTTAGAAAGAACATTTGCTTCTCTATGAACGAATTAAAACACCATGGCTCCATAAACTTGTTGCAAGTAATAAATAGACTGCGATATCTCCCTCTACTAATGCGCACTAACAATTTAACCTATAATTAGCCGAATCACATCAAGTGAGTCACACACGATAATAACTTGAGGAATCTCCAAACCAATCACAATCTCCACCGCCGTAGAGACCGTCGTAAATTGTGCAAGAAAATAATTAGCATACGCTCGACTCCCCATGTTTATGCTGAAACCTTTGATCCACTGGCCCATTGCATCCCTCAACACTCCCACAACTCGCATGTAGATCCCTGGTCACGACACCGTCACAATTAAACTTCACCCAACCTTCTTCCATAAGCCTCCAAGTTTGTCGATGTGCTTTGCCTATGATGTCGAACACACTTCCTCACTCACCTATTACAGATGCTAATCTCGCGACATAAACATCAACATGTTGCTCCATCCCCAACGACTTGATAAAGCCCTAAACCCGAGAGATACTCGACTGGGTCTGATTGAAAATTCACTTGTTCCTTATGCGCTAAATCACCCATAACATCGTTACAAAGAAACGAGGCCAAGCAACACCATCTGTTGCAATTCTCCTACCTGTGATATTTCTGTACACCCATTTTTATCAGTCGCAACAAAGAACTAAGGGTCAATCATGCTACATGTCCTTCTATAAAGGAATCCCGATGCTGCAATCCATGGAAAGATGAAGGTACTCTTCTTGAAACGAACCGTAAAAGGGGCAAATCGTAGAAGTTATGGAGCATATGAAATTAAATATTGAAGTATTGTAAAATAAAATCCTACATTTTAGGAAAAATGTTAAAAATAATGGAATGTGTGCGTGAAAGGAATAATTTTATATTATACATTATTGAATTTTTTTCATCAAACATTATATGTTTTTGAATCAATTTTTCTGTCTCGGAAATAATTATAGCACTGAAAATTCTCATAGAAAGAATTTTCCCCCAAAACTGAGTTTAACTTTAAAATCAATTTTACAATAATGTATATAAGCATATGCCTTTGAACTTTTCCACACTCAACTCAATTACATTTTTCTTTTCTTTTGATTTTCACTACTAGCAAATAAATGAGTGATGAAAATGGAGTGGTGGCAGAACTAGAGAAAAGAAAGATGGCTTGTAGGGACTCCTGAAAAAGAAGTAGCAGAGTAATCAGTTTTTACAGTTACTTAGATCTCTTCTCTCAGCAAGTGAAAAAGGTGAATGAATCTATCTATCTGCTCACGACAACAAAATTTATCTATTTCGTTTTCCCCACGCTCGCCGCTTCCAAAATACCATCATACTCGCTGAGAGCTTCACTATCGTCACCCGTGTGTCGCAACTCGCACCTGTCACCAACACCTGATTTTCAATACGTGGCACTCATCCAAGTCAAGCACTTGCAATGTGGATTTTAAATTTCTTTTTATCTTCTTAATTATTTTCCTTAAATACAAAAACTGCCGCTAAAAATTTAATAATAGTAATGATATTATTACGTGAGAAAGTTTGGCGTTGAATGAGGGTGACGTGGTTGTGTGTTTTATTTTCTTTCTTTCCTGTCTCAGCAAAAATGAACGGCAGGTGAAACTAGCAAACAATGTTTTTTACTACTAGCTGATCACTTTCGTAAGCTAAAAGCCTAAAAGATCCAAACATGTATGATTTCACGAGTGGGGTCCTCATATTGATGGTGTTCATCTCAGCATGAATAAATGGGCACTGAAAATGGGGAAAAAAGGTTTTAGGTAGTTTCGTGAAAGTAAGGAAATTATAAAAAGTCGAATTAATTTAGTGAATACTAACATGTGGCTTTTTGAGATTTTATAATAATGACTCAACTTTTTTTTTTTATTTTATGGAAAGTAATCAATATATTAATCTGACAAGCAAGCGTTCACAAATTGAGTATACGCAACCGTCTACAAATAAAGCATGATCAACATTTGGATGAGGATTCTCTCACCACATATTGAAAACGGAAATTATAAGCAATAGAAGTTAGTAATGTCCGATCCAAAGCTTCAAAATTGTGGAAGCAATAAACATGATGAGAAATTAAATGTTAAATAATGAATTTGTTTATTTTTTGTTTATTTTATGAAATAATCACTTGTGTCTTTTTTAATTTTTTTGTGTATATTTTTTATGAAAAGCAGAATTTGTAAAAAAACAATAAGAAATTTAATAGTACGTATATGATATGACAATTCTCACACTTAATTTAACTTTTAAAAAGTTTAAATTAACTCAAATTATAATGTGATTTCAGAGTCTAATCTTTTTATTGAGTTTGGTTTCCCAAATTTTAATAAGTAGGATATAAGATATAAGAAAGAAAAGAAGAGCATGCAAAAAAATCGAAGGAAAGAAGAGAGGTTTGACAAAAAGATAAAAAAAGGAATATGATGTATTGATGTTGAGGAAGCAAAATGAAAAAAAAAAAGACATTGAGACTTTTAGTGGCATTATATGTGAAAGAATTAAATTGTGAAAATTATTACCAATGAGACCGGGTTACTATAAAATATGCTATTTATACTTTTTTGGTTACAAAAATTTAGCGTGAAGGTTGATGTACCAGTTTAAGGCAGAGAAAATTGTTAAATACAAAAAACATTTATAGAAGACTTACCTTTACCTTACCTTCTTATTAGTGTGTTCAAACTTGCGACCTATCAAGTATGAGATCATGTCATGCGCCACTAGACTAACATTTAAGGTTAATGTACTACTTATATTGCTAGTGTGTCACTTGAATCACAAAAAATTTGTGGGGGACAACACTTACCAGCATGCATCCGTCTGTGGAGGCTAGGGTATGCGCTTGAGTAATTGCTTGATGCTAAACATGGAAAAAGCCAACACTCCGAAATCTGGAGGCTAGTGCCTTTCAATCAAGGATCACAGAAACAATCATCGCAGCGCAAGACGAGGGAGACTCCAAGGCCCTCACGACAGCAGCTGAGTCAGATTCAAAGATAACGCCTTAAGCTCCGATCTAATGCCAATCTCATCCCCCACCACAGTACCATATATAACCTCGGCTCCTAGCGCATCTTGTTTGGGCTCTGAGGAAGTTGCATAAACCAACATCTCAGTTCTATGTGTTCTGGCTACGAAACCGGTTGCGTTCTCCCCTATCCTTCCGGCCTTCACATTTACTTTTTAATAATGACTCAAATTAAAAATGTAGGAATGACCTCATTCATGTCATTAAGAAAATATGTTTATAAAAAATAAACCATTTCATGTATCGACATTTTAAAATTTCTTCATAAAATATTTGTGAGTAATTAAGTTAAAATATTTAATATATAAACATTTCATTATAATTTTATTCAACACTTATTCTTAATTAATCAAAAGCATTTTAAAAAATTATATATTTTGGGTAATATACTGTAAATTATTTATTTACAATACTTTAAAATGTAAAAAGATTTTAATAGTACCTTTAAGATGCAAATTAGAAATAAAAAAATCGTTAATCAAAATATTCATTGTGTTAAAATATAAAATAACCTAATAATACTTTCTTTGAAAAATTGAAACGTAGTTGTTAACAAGATTTTAAAAATAAACAATTGAAAAAAGAGAAAAAATTTAATGATGATTATAATGATGGCAATGATAATGATGTGGAGGGCCCTCAGGCTGCCATCAACACGTGCTGCTGTCAAGAGTGATTACGTGGCCAAATCACAGAGTTTCATCCACCATTTGACTGCTCGGTCACCGACACGCTGGCCAACTTGTCACTGTTACGTACCCTTACCACCATAACTAACTATGCCATATACACACACACGAATCAATTTTATTTCTTTCATGCTGAAATTAATGGCCAAATATATTCCATGATTTGATGATTTTAGTTAATTGTGTTGTGAGGTACGTATGGGTGTTAATTATATTGCACCCAACCAATTAAGAGATAGACATATGAAATTGGGTTTACTAACCGGTTCAAATGATACATGTTTAGTGTTTAAAAGATGTTCTCATCTGTTCAGAAAATTCAAAATTGTATAGTTGTTTAATTTATTTCAACAAATGACTTAGCTTGTTTGTGAATCAAACTCGTGTTCTCATCGGGTCCAGATCCTCTCCAGTAGATTTCTCTTCAATTTTTCTTTAGTGGACATTTGTGGCGGTTTTGAAACGCCACAAAAATTTTCCAGCCGCCACAAAATGCTGCTGCAAAAAATTGACAGCATTTGTGGCATCTGGCAACATTTTTTTACGGTTCGAAACCGCCACAAATGTCCACTTGAGAAAAACTGAGATAAATCCACTGGAGAGGATCTCAGCCCGTTCTCATCTTATAGAATAATTATTTTTTCACATCTAAAAGATGAGGTGGAAAGAGGTGGAAGATGAGAGAGATAGGAAGAAAAGAAAAAATAAGAGAGAGAAAGTATAATATGTAATAGATGATAAGAGAAGCGAGATAAAAATACAAATAAGTGGAAATGAAGTGGAGAAAAAATGAGGTGTGAGTATATCATTATTGCATCTTATAGTGTCTAACTTGTTTATCATAAGACTAGACTTTGTTGGAACGTGTTTAATTCCAGTAAATAGCATTTCAATTTTGAGTATTGTAAATTTTAAACAACCCATGTCAATTGGAAGTTTTTAAGAACCAATTCTCATAAAAACTTAAGTTATGAGGTAAATGATACTTGAATGATTATATTTTTAGCACGCCTTCTTAACAAAGAGTCCACTTAGGTTAAAAGTGTCAATAATGTACAGACTCACATACTATGTGCTTAAATACAACTTTTTTATGAGAAGAATTGAGCACGGCCGTGATCGAACTCTAAATCACCTAATTATAAAAGTTCTGATACAACATGTCATAGATTAGTTATCCTAAAAGCTTCTTGGATAAAGAACATAAATGATTACATTTTTAACAAAAATGACTAATCTCACAAAAATAAAAATATGAATGTTCATAACTCAAATATGGAAAAAAATATCAATTTGTGATTAAGGGGTGATAGAGATTAGAGAGGACACCACACGTGCACAATCACGCGCATAAAATAATTGAAGTGTTGGGGGGGTCCTACTTGAAAGGACTAGGTGGGGTCAAGTACCTTGTGTTAATTGAATAGTAAGTGCATCAAAACAAGCTCTGTGCAAGAACATTGAAGGTGTGGGGCCTGAGATTAAGGGCGTGCGCAATGGGAAGAGAAGAGAAGAGAGGGTCTAAAAATCTTTAAAGTTAAATAAATAAAAAAGGGTTGTTAATGAAAGTTCTATGATTATTATCTAGTGCTTTTATCTAGTGTTTGTGTGGGTCTCACAGTCTTTTTGGTCTTTCTTTGCATCAAGTAATTAAACAAGTACAAAAGAGATTTGAGAATGAAAATCAATGCCACACGAGAGCCATAAACTTTTGAGAATTGAGACTGTCCCTACCCCAATTATTTTCCCAATCAACAAGTAATTGCCAGAGAGAGGATATTATAACTTTTCACTTAACTTTGGTTGCATTACCATTTACCTATTAATTAATAATACTTGAAATAGCTTGCAAACTTTGATCCGTGACTTAGAAATTTGCAGTTTTTAATTTTGGGTCTTCTACAATAAGGACCAAATGCCTTTTGTCCCACCTTATATGCCTATAGAGGACTAGATGTATAGGAGGGAGCATATATAGATGAAGTTTATGGCAAGAGAATGAATGTTATAGCTAGATGATTTTAGTTTTGGAAATTTGAACTTTTTGACATAGTTGACTTGATTTAACATATGAATCAAGACAAGTTATTTCATACAAATCTTGATACGTGTTAAACTATACAATATAAAGTTGAAAGTGATAAAGTGTGAAGAGGAAATAGAGGCTACTACTTAAACAGAAATAGCAAGAGTTCAATTCCAATTTCATCTAATAATTTCCAGTTTGCACCGAATTGTTAGGCCAGAATGGCTTGGTCACTTTCTTGCACAAATAAATTCAATATAGTGGGACCAGTAGGAGCTGTATTAGAACCTAAATTCTGACATTTTATGATCATATTTAAAAAGTACTATATGGCTACAAGTTTCATGTATAAATTTCATAGAATTCAATCAAGTTTGAGATTGAGTAGTTGTTAGTTGAAGTACAAACAATTATTATGGAAAAATTAAAAGTTTGCTACCTCATTACGTTAAAAATTCTAATTGCCTTTGATTTTGGTTCTCTTTATACTATTAGGAATTTATGATACTCCTTTTCTTTGTGGAATCTATGGTAGAGCTTTAAAAATATCTCGCGTTGGTGGAACACTAATATAAATAATTTTTTTCACTTGATATATTAATTAAATATTTTAATGGCTTTTTTATAGAAAAATGTATATCGGTTAATCAAATTTTGAGAGCAAGCCTCTCAATGAGAAAGTCATATGCGACTAATCTGCTATAAAAAAATATAAAGCATTAAAAAGACCATGACAAAAAGACCCCAAAAGTCAAATGAAAACAATCAGAACGATTAGGCAAAAGCCCACCCCATACAACAACAGATCCCAAGACGAAAGCAAAAACCTAGGCAAAAACTCATAAATCACAAGTAAGATCGAAACAAAGAACCAATCACCCAAGCCAAAACACCAAATCCACTAAAAACTTCCATATAACCTCAGATGGTTAGCTATCATATGATTAGCGTAGCTCTGAATGACTTCCTCATTTGTCTCATCGAAAATAACTCCAACCTTCGCCCCAAAGGCAATATATTTTCATTGGTGGATTGTGTCTTGGAGATTTTTTATTCTCATTGTGCTTTGGAAGAGAAGAGAATGTTGTGAGGTGAGTTGATCCAACTAGAAGTGACCACTAGGGTGGATGGATGGTGCGTAATGGGTGATTTCAATGTTGTAAGATGTGCGGTTGAAAGAAGAGGAGTTAATGTGAATAGCACATAAAGACATCTAGATTCATTAAGGCAGTGGAGATTGAAGTTACACCGTTTTTAGGAAGAAGCTTTACTTTGTTGTGGTTATATAGAGGAAAAATGATGAAATTAGGGATGCATATCAAGTCTTGTTAATTAGGGATCGAAGTGTGTTGTTGCCTCCTTGGTTGTTTTGTTTTGCCGTTGAGTTTAGTTGTTGATTATTTCACTTTATTAATTCTTATTTATCTCCACAACATATTCACTCTGATGTACAATGTGTGGACACGATTCCCATTCTTTTATTCAAACTAGCGCTGATTTGCTATGATAAAAATGGAAGATAATTTGAATTAGTGCTGATTGGCTATGATGTGCCTAGCTCTATTTAGAATTTGGTTTATATTAACTTTAGATCATTAAATTTCAGAGATGAGGAAGTTTTTGGTTGATAGAGCAAATATTGAGAATGTGAATGTTGTGCAACCAGAACCCGAAGTAGAGTCGCCGTCTAATGTTGCCAATGAGTTTAACCCAAATGAGATTGTAAGTGATCCATGATTTCAGGTTGTAGGAAACAAATTGATGAGTATGCTCCGGATATTCAAGACAAAGTGAGGATGACATATATATTGAAGGGTCCAATGCAACTAGATTTGAAAAATTTCCTCGTACTAAATTTGGAACTGCTAAAAGAGCATTTCTAAATCATGGTATAAGAAGTACACATGGACAGAATACAGTGAGTTCAAGGATGCAGTTTATTGTTTCTATTGCTTTCTCTTTAAGTAACTCGGAAGGGCCAAAAAACTTGGTTATGAAGTCTTCACCAAAGATGAATTAACAGATTGGAAGCATGCATCTAAAGGCTCGAAAAATAATATTGGTAATCATGATATTAGGCACAAATCAGGTGTCAAGAACTATGGTGATTATAATAATCAAAGACAAAGTGTGGCAACTAAGTTTGCTAAAGCAACTAGGGAATTATAAGAATTGTATAAGATCTGTTTGACTTGTTCTGTAGATTGTTCAAGATATCTCATGGCACAAGGCATGACATTCCGTGACCATGATGAATCATTTACTTCTCTAAACAAAGGAAATTTTAGAGAGATGATAGATTGAGTAAAATCTAAGAATGAACAAGTGAGAGATGCTTTTGACCGTGGTGGAAAAAATTCTACAATGACTTTCGGTGACATTCAAAAAGAGCTTGCAATGTGTTGTGCGCATGAAGTTACCAAGGTGATTATGGAAGAAATTGGCGATGGGCAATTCTCTGTTCTTATTGATGAGTCACGTGATATGTCTGTTAAAGAGCAAATGGCAGTGATGTTGAGGTTAGTAGTTGTACTTTCCACTACCTATTATTCTCCATGCCGCCAACTATTTTTTGTGTAGGTTTTTGAACGACAGAGTAGAGATGACAATGGGTAGGGTACTATAGTACTCACCCCGATGCCCGCGTTTTCAAAACGTACCCGTACCCATCCCCATATCCACGTGGGTAGCAACCTGAATGCTCGTCCTCGTATCCTGTGGGTACCTATATGTTCGTACCCGTGTCTGTGTTTCCCGCAATTTAGCTAGCGAAAGTTTAACTTTCTTCAACAGAAAATCAAAATATAACTGTTATTATAAAATAAAAAGCATAAATTAAAAATACAAACGATCATCCGAATATTTAGGAAGTAAAATCATTGGAATATGTATTTTATAAAAAGAATAAGCGAGAATTGAAGCTTTAAATTTACAAATTTAGATTATTAATAAACTCCTAAAGTTGTCGGTTAATAATATATCTTAGAAATAAGTGAGAATGATTATGAACCGTATATATAAGATTAAGACTTCACTTACGTATTTTTTAAAAGAAGTTAGGAAGTTATATTTTAACTTTATTAAAATATACTACCAATTATGCAGTATGGGGTGGGTTGGGTACTATAGTACGCATACCCGCACCCGTACCTATCAATTTTTGCGGGTATTTACCCATACCCCAACCCCATGCCCATCTAGCGGTGTTTTACCCTACCCATTATGAGTATTTTTTGCGGGTACCCAATGAGTCCAAGACCCATTGTCATCCCTACGACAGACGGAAAGTTGTGGAACGACTTATTCTCTACATCATGTCAATGATACTACATTTGAGGCACTAAAAGATGCTCTTTATGGTATTTTTGATCATTACAAGTTATCTATTTCAAGGATACGAGGGCAAGAATATGATGAGTTTTCAAATATGAGAGGTGAATTTAACGGTTCACAATAAAAGATTCTAAATGAAAACCCTTTCTGCTTATATGTCCATTGCTATGCTCACCGTTTTCAACTGGTGTTGTGTATGTTGCTAGTAGTTGCTCATCTATTCATTATTTCTTTGAGTACATCTCCTCTCATTGATTGTGACCACAACAAGTGCATCTTGAAATTTTAGTTTCCGTATGGCAGATGTTCTACGCGATACTTAAGCAATTGCTTTGACAATCGAATAACAGTGAACAATAAAAGCATAAAATAAATAAAGCACAACACCAAAGTTGTTAACACAGTTCAGTGAAACTTCACCTACGTCTGGAGGATTTGCACCCAAAGAAAGGAAATCCACTATCTCAAGATATCTCAAGATATAGGAACTACAGACACTCATGAACACCACAACTCATAGTTTTATTCCTAATCTACCCAGTGTATTTCTACTTAGTATATCGACCTAAGTATGAGAGCCTCTCTCACTTTCTCTCAATCACTGCCACAGTGATTGGTAAGAACAACAACAATCAGAGTTTTAATACTCAAAAACACAGAACACAACCTTGCCTTATAGAATCAATGAGCAAGGTTTGTTCACAACAAACACAAGGACTAACACAATTAATAACCCTAAAACACTTGATCTATTTCTCTCAAAAGCTCGGTTCTCTTCACGTTTTAGGTCTTCATATATATATATATATGCTTCAGCAGCCACACTAGGGTTTCCGGAGGCTGAAACAATAGTCCAACAACAGCAAATCAAAACGCAATATTTCATAATGATGATTGCGTTTACAAGTCAATCGACCAATAACACAATAGAGATATATCCTCAATCAGAGATTGCCTCAACAAATAAACCAACCCACAATAAATAACCAGAATACAGCTACTAACACCGTAAGTAACCACAATAAAATCTTTACCGGACTTTCAGGGCACACATAAGCACTCCAAGTCATGGACTGATGTCCTGTGCTACACATAGGCATATGTCACAACATCTGCTTCGATATCAGGTTGTTTTTGACAAAATGTAAGACAACCAAAAGTAACAACACATCTTGCAAGAAAAAGGATACATTGACGGAGGCACAACACCAAGATTTTTAAATAGACTTGAGAATGGTGAGATATCTGGACGAAGGGGCTTGCACTAATTATCTAGTATCGCTAGACCCGGGGATACTAGATGGGGTTCACATCTAACTACGTTACTTCGTTTGGAAGAGATGTGGTTCTCTGTGTTAAAGGTACTTAGTTTGGTTGATGAAGATGGACGTGGACCATCTCAAGTAGCGAGTTTGATAGAAAAATGGAGAGCTTTAAATTTTCTTTCATTTTGAAGCTTATGTTAAAGTTGTATGGTATCACAAACGAGCTTTCAATAGTCTTGCAAAGAAATGGTCTTAATATTGTGCTTGTCATGGAACTAGTTGATGATGTCAAAGCTCGGTTGACCACATTGAGAGAATGTTTGGGATAATTTATTTGGTGATTTCCAAGAATTTTGAGGTGCTAAAGGTATTCGGGTGCCAAATATGGATGAAGAAATACTGGTTCGGGGTCGTTCAAGGCTAGAAGGGAGGAGGACTATCACTAATCTTCACCATTACCGTGCAAAGATTTTTATGTTGCTATTGACAAAATATGTGTGGAGATGGATCACGCTTTAGTGAAGGAACTAATCTTGTGCTTGATTACTTCTCATGTCTTGACCCTAATAACTCTTTCTCCAAGTTTGATGTTGATAAGCTTGCTTGTCTTGCTGATATTTATCATGAAGACTTTTCTAATGATGATCGTAAAAATAACGGAGCAACTTGAAAGAGCTTATGCACTTCTAGTGAAAATGCATGTTTCCTTTTCTACTTGTGATGATGTTGAAAGTTTGGCTATGAAGATTGTTTAAACTGCGAAACATTTGGTATTTCCATTGGTCTACAAGCTTATTGAGTTGGCTTTGATATTGTCAGTTTCGACAACATCCGTTGAAAGAGCTTTTTCAGCAATGAAAATTATCAAGTCTAAATTGCGCAACAAGATCAAGAATGAGTGGTTGAATGACTTGATGATATGTTACACCGAGCAGGAGATATTGAAGTCACTTGATGATGTTGATATTATTCGAACATTTACCGCAAAGAAATCTCGGAGCATTTGCCTCGTGATTTTATTTAGTGCACTATTGGTATGTTCCATCTCTTTTCTTTCAAGCTTTCAATTTTGAATATATTCATAACACTTAATTTATGTGAGTTACAAATCCATTTTTTCTTATCTTGTAGTCTCTTTTTAGACGTGTGGATGGAAATTTATATGTTGTGTCTATTAGTACGCTTTAAAATTACATTTATATGAGTACTTGTTCATAATTTCATTTTTTATCAATGTGGATTTGCGGTTCTAAAATTTGGTGCCATTTTACATGATGTGTATCCAAATATCCAATTTTGGTTTTCAAATTAGACACTTAACCTTGCCCAGACTTCACAAAAAATCCTAACTCCACCACTAACAGTAACAGTAAGGCCGACGACTAATTTCTATATTGCGGCTAACTTATCTTTTTGGCTAGGTCCCTTTTTATATAGTCATTGCAAATTTTTTTGTATAACAATACAAGCATAAGTGAAATACCTCCTAGATCAAATTATAAATTTTGACATTATAAAGATACTTGTACATAAGACTAAATAACTTTTAATAAAAAACCACAAAACTTACTACAAAATAAATTAATGACATATATTATTATTAAATACATTTTGAAATAAAAATAGTTACTTTGAATGATTTAAAGATTCATTAATTATTATATGTTAAAATTTATGCATATATCATGATAAATAAAATTATTTTAATATAAATAAAAACTAAAATATTTTGATATAATTTTACAATGTCATATAATATAATTGCTAGTTCTAATATACTACTATTAGTTAAGTCTTGAAATATTCTTACAGCTACAGGTGAAATAGGTCTTTGTTAATGATATTGACATTACAGGAATATTGTGGTGGTAATTCTCATTCAACTTGAGCTTTCAGTATCTCGTCGACAAGGATAACCCCAGAAAGCATATACTTCTCATTGGTTATCTCATCCTGCAACTATAACTGATTCACTACTCTTTACTTCATTGGCAGTCAAATAAACTTCAATCTTTCATAACTAATAAAGAAGCACTGAAGTCAATATATCCAAATTCCAATACCTGATTTTAATTCATTTCTATTTTAGTCAAAAATAACTTTTTGAACAAATGTACATGTTAAGTTGAAAACGTTGTTTTTAGAAGATTGTTTTATATTTTTTTAAATTTATTTAATTATAAGTTAAGTTGCTAGAATGTCTTTCATAAAAGTTTATAGAATGGATTTATTAAAATAAATGTTGAAGAAATTTAAATTTAGATAGAAAAAAATAACTGTTATGAAGACATATTATTTCTATCAAGATTTTTTGTATAGACAAATGTTAGTTGTTAATGTTAGTAAATTAGTCATTCTCAGGATTCGAACTCTGAACCTTTCACCCTTTACCCTACCAAACCCTTATGTCCCCTAGCTCTTATGAAGATAATTAACAAAATAAAGAAACAATTTGTCTTAGGCATTGTATTTAGAAGTATTAGTAACAAAAGAATAGAAGTGTTTTTGATTGAATTGACCCGAAAAAACTCAATAATTCAAATAAAATTAATCGAATTGGGTCGGATTTACTTAAATAATATATTGTTTTATTTCTCTTTGAAAATTAGTTAGAATAGGTTCATTCATCAAAATGTTGTTGCCTTGGAAGATTTCGCTTCATCATGTTCCTAGGGAGTGTAATTTAGTTAATATTGCTTCTACGCAAAGCCTTGGAAGATTTCGCTTCATCAGTGTAGAGTTGTTTATTTTTTCTGAAGAAAAAATGATTTATCATAAAATAATTTCAAAATTAAAAACACTTTTAATTATAATAATTTATATATATGGTCAAATTAATGTATTTTACAAATTTAGCTAAATCTCAAAATTAGTAGTAACGAACTGACTATGCATATTGCACGTTCTAGAATTAATTGTGAAATACAAACACAAACAAAGGCAAATCTGAACTAGCAAGCCATGAAATCTATGTACATTTTGAAATGCATCTGAATTATACAAAACAGTGAAGAGATTTTTCAACAAAAAAGAAAAGACAAAGCTATTAAAATTTTGAGCACGAGACAAAGGCAGGTGCTGAGGTGCTGCTACTACAGAAGTGTTGGTGGTACATGACGCCTTAAATGTCAAATATGAACCTAATTTTTACTGTTATGCATGAATGCGTCATTCCCCATGTCTCACAAAATCAGGACCCTTATTATTATTACATCTTCTGCTTTCCCATTTTCTCAAAAGTGCACTGTTAAATTTGAAGATCTAGCTGTTGTTGGGACCATAGCATTACAACTTACAAGTGATGATGCATTATCGAATCCTACAAAAAAACCTTCCACAAAAGCAGCAGCAACATCACGTTCAGCATTTACCATGCGGATTGCTGGTACATACAACACAACACATATTCGAATCTTCTTTAATTTATTTTTCAGACACAATTTAATGTCTAATTTCATTTATATTTTGTAAATATAATCAAAGGGTAGTTTGGTTTAATTGCAACATGTTTGATTTCCTTTAAGTAAAGTCTCAAATTCAAGTTTAACTTATAGATTTATGAACCCTGCATTGGGCCGAAGTTTCATGGGCCGCTAAATATGTACTAGGCCAGACAGAATTCCATAACGTCCAATAAGAAAATTTTATTAGTGATGAAAAATAAACTAAAATATCAAAGTACAATCGTTTGAGAAATATTTTTTATTGGTTTTACAAAATAATTAAAGTTGATATGAGCTCTCAAAAGATAAGTGATACGAAATGAAAATGATATATAATTACATTAATAAAGCGAGTACGCATTGTATCATAGATTAAATAGAGTTCCCGCATGATAGCTCAAGTGATAAGAGTTAGGGGGATATGAGTTGGGTGGGGGAGGTCCAGGGATTAATTCCTTGAGGGTGGAATTTATCTTTCCGATGTAAAAAAAAATAGATAAAATAAAGGTCACATTTTGTTTTTTTTTTTCCTTATGTACCAAAAAAAATAAACAGAGGCCACATAAAACATAATACGAGGACCTTATCCTTATTCTGTAAATTAAATTCTTATCATTGAAATTTTAGAGTATGGAATCATAGCTACCTAGTGGTTTTTTAACGAGTATAACTTGTGTCACTATTCACTAATGATCCATAGGAGCAACTCGGTCCATATTATGCGTGCCCAAATTCATTATCTTATTTGCGGTGCCCGATTGTACAGGTTGCTTGTTTCAGCACAACAATCTTTTGTTGAAGTCTGAGAAGATGGCATTACACTTCATTTTAATAAGGAAAATTGTAAATGTTACGATGGTGCAACCCAAGGTATCCTCCACTAACAATGACTAATCCCTTCACCGTAGGTATTATATGAAACAGTAAACACAGGTGACCCCAAAATGTGATTGACCCCACAGGCAATGTTCAAACCTCAAACCTTAGGATTAAAGAGTGATATGAACAATCACCATTCACCACGCCACATCTCGTGGTTAGAAAGAAAATTGCCCGTTTGGAAAACTAAACTATTGTCATAAATTTACTTTTAAAATATCATTTTCAAATATAAGATCATTTTCTCAAACTCAATTCTATGAATAAGTTCACTAAACTTAGCAAACTTCGAAACAATTGGACCATAGTTGTCAAGCCATGAAGGCGAATATGGAAACTTCAATATAAATGTAACAGTACCATTTTCTATTGTAAAAAAATTGGAACACAATGAAGATCTCACCCCTTTCCTCTTTAACAATGATTTGTCCTCTCTACTCTCTCCCAAATAATTCATTACACAAAAGCAAATATATATGACTATGATCTATATAAATAACTGGGAATTCCCTCTAGGTATAAAGAAAATAAGTCAGCTAGCCTAAAGGGCACATGATTTTACTATGGACTTCACCAAAAGTTTCACCACTCTTCTAGTGAAGTTATATTTTCTATACCTTCTCATCTGGTTCAGAGGACACAGGTAGTGCACCATATTCTTGTGTTTTGGAGGAAGGAATGGAAAAGCTACGACGCTCTTTTCCCCCTGGCTTTGAAGATGCATTACCATACCAAATCATTCCCAATATTGCAATCATCATGCCTATAACAACTTGTAGATTGAGACCCTCTTTTCCAAAGAAAATGAACCCTAGGATCAGCACCAGAATGGTTTTCATGTGGCCAAGGACTTGGAATGTTACCGCTGTAAACCTACCAATGCAGATGAACTGGCTGAGGTTTGTCCCTACTGCAATGGTGCAGGACAGAATGATGAACAACTGCAGACAGAAAGAGTAGCTCAGTTTAATAACAGTTCACTAGTTGTCACAGTACTCAGTTTTTTTAAGTGAAGATGCACAGTACAGTATTAGAAAGTTAACAAAAAGAGCATGCACATTTAGATCCTCTCCTTTTTCTTAGGACCATGCCAGTGTCATTTTCAGAGAGGAGAGAGACAAATAAAGCATATGGCATATGCACTGGAAATAGTTGGTCCCTTGAATGTTATAAATGGGGGATAGCTGTTCAAAGCGGCAAAAGAAAAAAATCAGCCATACCAATATGGCAGATGGGGTTGCAGTCTATGGCTTAAGCATTACAAGTTACAACTAATAAATTATGTGTTCAGAAGGTATACCAAACAACTATAAAATGTAGAAAAAAACATTAAAACTAAACATTATAAAATTTAATTGCATTTTTCATTTATCTAATATAAATCACTTTTTGAGCAAATTTAGCCCTTTAATTTTTTTTAATTGTTACATTTACATCCCTCGACCACTTTACTTTCAAATTCTCATTTTCTAAGCATAATTTTCACAAATTCAACTGATTAAATCATTTAAACCTTCCACTCAAAACTCACCAACCAAAATATTAAATTTCACCAAAAACTTCCACTTCTTTAAATCTTAATCTCACATCCTACAAAATCTTCTAAAATTAAATCCCCAATCCAACATAAAATCCAAAATATTTGAATAGAAAAGATTTAGGAATTTTTTGAAACAAAAAAATTAGGATTTTGGATATATGAAGATTGAGATAAGGACAAAATTTGTTTAATTTGAAAGTAAATGGGCTTGATTAGCTTAAAAAAAGAAACTAGGGGAACAAAACTCAAATAGAATCCAAACTAAGGAGACTAAAAGTGCAATCAAGCCTAAATACGCTTCTTGAACCAAGAACACAAAGCAATAGAGAAGAAATAAGAATAGGCAAGAATGGGAAAGTGGAAAAAATATGAAGAGCAAAAGAGGGCAGAAAACAGAGGGAAAAAAACTTAAAAAGGATCAAGAGGAGAATAGAGTAACAAGGAGCAAGCAAGAAAGATAACAACAGACACAGAAAAGAAATAACAGAAATGAGAAACAGAAGAGGATAAGAGTGAAAGAAATAAGTAGAGTGAAGGGATACATAGAGAGAGAGAGAGAGAGAGAGAGAGAGAGAATGAAATAGAATTACATAGAACAATAGAGACAGAGGAGTAAGAAAAAATCCGTTCATTGGAAAGGGAAGATAGAAGAGGTCAGGCGGGACTGCGGGAGGTTATTGAAAATAGAAGTGAGTATGATGGACTACTTAGGGTTTGATGGCTGAGGAATAGGTGTTTGATTTTTGTGTAACTCATTCCATGGATGTTGAGACGACATGGGTGTATATTGTCCATCTCTTATTTTTTTGGCTTATTCTTCTGGCATTTCCACAAAAGCAGCTTCCATGGTCTGCCATTCAAAACCTGTCATGAATGGTCTTCAAATGGCAGGTCGTTGAAATTCTGCTGTGGTGCCACCATTGGACAACATAAAGTCCTTATAGATAATACTGTGTTTCTCACAAAAAGTAGTATATTCCTAATGAAAATGGGTCATAATCCAAATCTTCCAGAAAACAAATTGACAACCAGAAAATATTTGGTTCTAAGTAGACCAAGGCTAGGCATCCTCACAAATACAGTGTGAATTGTGAGCAACTACTTAAGTACAAATTGTCAAGCATACATCGTTTTTTATGAATAAAAAGAAGAGCTATTGGCATGCTGCCAGTATAAAGGTAAGCAAATTTAACAACAGTGACTCTTTCTTGTTTTCTACATGTACACTAGGGATAGGACTGCTAAAGAACTTCCTAAGCTAAAATCATTATAGAAGCATAATACAAGGTAGATAAAATAAGAATCTCCAGGAACTCATAAGTGAGATCACAAGATAAAAACAAGATAATACAATCTAATTAAAATCTTCAATATACAAGAAATTTTAAAAGAAAGTAATGATTCACAAAGATAATTGCCCCTACAGATTGTGGGTTATGATCTGAGAGATCTTAATAGAAAAATTGCTCATAAAATGTAATTTTTTTAAGACTAGATTGGTCATATTAAGAATACAAAGAACTTGACATTCAGCATCTATGTGGATTTGAAATAATTATGTGCCACTTTTCAGAATCACAAATCTGCATGATTTTTTTACATACAGATGGTATAACAGGAAAACTAAAGTTAACTAGTAAGATGCAACAGCGAGTTAAAAAAAGGGAAGGGTAAAGAAGAATACATTAGTTAAGAAAAGGTGATTTCACCCTAATAAAAAGAATGAACATGTTTGGAATTGGATATAACACCTTGAACTTCAAATGCTATTTACTGGTCCTTTTTAGTCAACGGTTTGAAATGTTCTTAACGGAAGGAAGCTTCCAGAACTTCTGGCTTCATGCAATGCTTACAGGACTTATAAATTGAAAAGTTTGTATGTTGTGAAGCAATGTGACCGAAGTTAAAACTTAGACTTAGACATAGTAAGCCAAGAAGTTATTTTCTTAATATCATTCAGGAACCTGAGACTGAAGTTAGGCAGTATAACTTAGCACCAAGTTCAATAATAAGCAATACAAAGAATGCGATCTTTTATAATGAATATGAAATTCACCATGCAAGTGGCACACACAATTCTCTGATGCAGGATTAGTCCCTAGTCTTACAACTTATTTCAATATTAACTTTGTTTTTGGTCGAATATTTCAATATTAACTTAACAGCTAAAAGAAAAAAGCAGCCTAAACCTGAACTAAATAAATTTCAAAAGTTTCTGCTTACCCCCTTCTCATAACTCAACATTTATTAGAAAAGAAAACTAGAAAGAGAAAGAGAACTTACAGTGGATGTCAAACCATAGCCATAGGCATCAACTCGTTTGTTTGTTAACCAATAGTCCAGAAAGGGGCCTACTAGCAGTAAACTAGCTGCCTGTGCTGGAGCAGTGTGGCCCAACAAGTTAAATGACCCGATAGAATACTTCCTCTGAAGAAAATGCACATACTGCACAAACAAAACCTAGATTGTCAAACCCAAATAAAACAGGTAGAGCTAGAAATATTAAACAACTTATTGTACTCTGCTCCAGATGATACATCTGAGAATACTGCTCATTATAAAAATGCAAAAAAACAAAGAAATTTTTTTGCAGGCTTCCAATTTGTCATTTATAGATACATAAAAAGATTAATTCTTACAAACATGAAAGTTACCAACGAGCATCATGAACCTGAAAGTGAATGTTTAACAATCTAGAACTACTTGATGGCAAGGAATTCAAATTGATCAGTTTGTATCTCCCAACCAAGGTTCAATATTTAATGTAGTGCTACTTACATATTGCTGCAGTGCTGTGCTCCAAACTGCTATTATAGCAGCTACGAAACCCTTTGTATTGACGCTGACATCAGTGACTGTACAGATGGCAACACCAAGCAAAACCAATAAAATACTAAGCTTTGTGTCCCTTGAATATCGCACATTGTCCAAGACAACTTCCAGGAAACAAGATACTGGAATCATACTAAGCTTAGCAATCTGATAATAATGAGAGGAAGAAATTATTATAAATACTAATCTATGTCAAAGGAGAGTTAAAAAGTTCATAACAAAAAGCCCATAAGTTACCTGATAAAAACCAACAGAGTTCCACATTAAACTCACATTCATTCCAACAATGGAGAAATTGGCAAATAATACAAATTTGATGATATCAGATATTGGAAGATGAGAGGGCGTGATATATCCCAGTGACTTAAGAACCAGCGTCAACAAGGTTGTTGTGGCAAAATGCATACCAGTTAAAGTTGTAGCTGCATAATAGCATGATATGATATAGAATGTCAGGATTCAAGACTATTGCAGAAGTTTAGAAGCAATCTGTAGCCTTACAAGTAACATCAGAAGAAACCATAAACTACATTATTCTTTGGTTGACTAGTTATTTAATAGATTTTAATTGATCATCCAATGCTATTCTCAGTGCTTTAAAGCTGTTGTAGCTTTGGGATATATATCTTTTTTTGACACATCGGAAGATTAGCTTTGGGATATATTAAGAACAGTAGTTCTGTAATCAATATCAAAACTAAAAATCAGGCAAATGAAAGAGTTGTTTCAAAAGGCTTTCCTAGAGAAAACTTCGAATGTCCATCTGTAACATCACAACAGTTTTTTGGATTGAAAAAATTGAGGATTTTGCTCACATTTTTACATTGGATTTCACTTCACAAATACAAAAAGTTTGTGCGGGCTGAGAAACATCAGCATATGATATGAAAGCATAACTTCTCAGATTTACTCTCTCTCTCTCTCTCTCTCTCTCTCTCTCTCTCTCTCTCTCTCTCTCTCATTTTACATAGTATTCACACCAGCATCACCAATGCCAACTTGTCAGCTATTCAACTACTACCAAGATATAATGCATGCATTTTTAAATCCAAGGAAAAGTTTATGCTGCAGACCATCAATAAAAGCCAAAAGGATGCTAGTTGGTAATATCAAAGTGAAAAATACACAGAATATATCAAGTCTATTAAAGCAAAAATCTTTCTCCACCATTAACACAAAAAACATACATACATGATACATGTTTCTTACTAGCCAAAAAGGAATGCACCAAATTGGTAGTTTATCCAAACAACACATAGATGAGAAGCATGATATCTTTTAAATTAGAGGTATGACCAAACAAACATTTAATGGAGGGAAAGAAAAAGGGAAAAGTCATGAAGAAGTCATACCGAAACTAAAACCATATTTAGCCATCAGGGCTTTATTGACAAGGATTATTCCCACAGACGTGACCACGTTGAACAACCATGACGATGCATCAAGGGTAGCCTTCCTATCACCCTTGCTTGCTGACGACATATTGAACTAGAGCTTCCAATATACAAACTGGATTTTTAACTTCTCAGCCTGAATGCAAAAAAATGTACCAATTGTTTCAAAATCCCATGAATCATCAAAAGAAGCAAGCATATGAGTATAGATAAAGTAAAAACCCATGCTGCTTCACATTTCACAGAAAAGGCAAAACAAAAAAAGAAAGGTCCCTAAAAAAAAGAAGTGAGTGTCCTAAAACAGTGATTAAGGAATTAAAAAATGTAATTATTTATTGAAGAGTGCAACATTTCATTTTACCAATACATTTAACTTAGGTACTTTCAATAAAAAAAAAACTTTCTATTTCTTGATTTTCTAACCAATTTGCACAGGGCACTCATTGGCAGGATTCAAAACAGAATTAGAAAACACTCCAGGGCAGGGGCAAATAAACAACCTAGACCAAGTAAACAGTATCAGCATATATCCATATGCATGAAACATCTATCATAATTGATTCTGAATTTCTTACGAGAATCTCTTCCATTTTCTGTTCAAACATCACAAAAGGGGAAAAAAAAGACCCAGCAACATGAGCATTGAAGTCAACTACATACACAGTGAGTGAACCATGATTAACTGCAATGAAAATTCAACATCTTCAAACACACAAACAGTTCAGCTAATTAAAACCAAAAACCAGCAAAATCAAACCAAATCAGCAAAATTCATATCAGATCCATCACTCCGCACCACAATACAAAGCAAATCACAGCAGATTCGAACTTGAAACAGGTCGAAATCACGAAATTGCAACAATTCAGAAAGCATAAGAAATAATAACTTGAGCAAAAAGTAACAATCAAATCGAATCGAAAACCCAGATCTGCGATCCCTAATCGAGCATAAGAATCAAAAACAGAAAAACGCATTCAGAGAAAACGCACCGTTTTGAAGAAGAAGAAGAGTTGAATGGAGAGAAAAGCAAAGAGAGTTGAAGCGCTTCTCTCTGCTTGTTCTCTCGTTGGTTGGGTTGGGTTGGGTTATAAATAAAATGGAGTTTTGTGTTTGTGTTGGGTGCTTTTGTAATGTAACGTCCAGATTCAGTGATCGATCGATCGAAGAAAAGGAAAGAAAAGAAGTGAGTTGCGGAGAAAGTAGCATCACCAGAGTAAACGCCATGTTCATTAAGGTAATAATATTAGTCAACTTCTAACTTACATCATTTCCTACCTTTTCCTTAATTATTTCTTAATTACTAGTATAAACTTATAAACAACTTAATTAAGAAAGTATTTATATCAAAAAATATTTACCATATAAGGAATATGGAATGTATTCTATGAGAAACATTTTTTATATGAGAATATAAGAGTAAATCACGACTGTCAAATTTAATTATGAATAATCAAGATTAAAATAAGATGTCATGTGGCATTTTAAAAATGTCACGTACGTGATATTTTAAAAATATTTTTTTTCACAAGATACATCACATTTATCATAAAAATACTTATTAATTGTTCATATACATATTTAAAAAAAAAAGTTTAATGTTTGTACGTACTAAGCGTAAATATTTTTTACACAGACACTTAATTATCTTTCACCGACTTAAATTTTAATCTAATTTAAATAAAAAAAAGAAAATGTAACGTTAGTGTAATGTGGCACATCGTGGTTGCGTGTAAATGTAATTTTTTTTTTTTACACTAACACTGCATATTCATTAAATTCTTAAAAATTTGTTAAAGTAATGCTTGTTCTAATATGAAAAACTTATTAATAAACTCAAAATATTGTGATTAGTCTTCCATATGTAAATAAAATTGATTAATGGAAAATTTAATGTTATAATTACTTGTTACTATGTTTAGTACGTGGAATAATGATAGTCAATCAGAAAGTAAATGTAGGATAACTAGCCTAATTAGTGGGATTTTATAGTGTTGGTTTTCTTTCTCTGTTTGATGTGAAATTTTGCCTTAAATTTAATGTCATACATTTTTTATTGCTATGTTTGTTTGGGGTGAGCATATGAAATTTGTTTAAATCATTCTCCCATGCCTTTCGTCGTGACTGTCCATTTGGTGCTTATTAATTATTATCAACGAGGAATTAGTCTGTCATTCTATTATTTTTCTAACTAGTATGTTCACCCGTGCGTTGCACGGCGAGTTTTTATTTCTGAATTTTACACAAGATGATTGATATAGAAGAATTAGTAGTTGCACGAAAACGAAAATAAGACTTTCGTGATTGTAATATAGCAATGACAAAAAATTGTAAGTTGAAGATTTCAATATAGATAAACAAACAAACAACAATTAATGAATGATAAAGTATTAAAATCAGCTACCCTATATTATATATGATTTGTCTGATGAGTAGATGACTGTGTTTATAGAAATCTTCAATGTTAGTCATCTAGAGAATCCAAGATTTGTGCTAAGGAAGCAGCAAATACATCGATTTGTATAGAATAGATTTGCTTTATATGATAATAAACAAAATTGAGTTTTAATGAGCGTTAAAATAAAATAATTTCCTATAGTTATAATATTGGCTACTTTGAATACAAATTTTATAGTTCACTTATATTGAATCTTGGTTCCACTATATAAAAGGATGAACGTGTAAAGTTTGACTTTTCACCATTCTAGTACAAAATAACTACTAAATTTGAGATCAAATTCAGAATGTTATAAAAAAAAACTTAGATCATTATAAATCGAACCTTTTAGATGTTGTCAAACACTTATTGGTATACAACATTGTTTGTTGCGTTTGAGAGGTTTCCTTTATCGTCTCAAATCAATAATTTCAACCATTTTCTTGATTTCGCTCTTGAAAGAGCAACATAGAGCTGGTCATGAGTGAAAAATGGTATAGGCAGATATAAGGCAACATGAGATAAGGATTAACCTTGACTCTTATTTGTAGTCATTGCTAAGCATAAAGTGACAGGAAATTGTGGTCTTGAGAATTTGAACGGTAATCCAGGGTCAAATGATATTAAGCTTATTCGAGGGATAAAAACGTTTTTCTCCCATTTTTTTACCTGTTAGAATTGATGCTGCAATGACATTTTTTGTCAAATCTATTACTGTCAAGCAAGTTATGTGTATAAACCAACATATGTGTAGTCTATATTCCGAAGAAGCATAATAGGAACATCAACCTTCAAAATAAGTATGTGGTTTGTAATGTTTGAACATTTGACGTTATTCAAGAACTAATAAGTGAACCTTCTACCTCTGTATCCTCAACAGACTTACATGTAGTGTCAAAGCTCAAATATTCCTTCTCATCACCAGGAACCAAATCTGGTGGTATTTCTATCATGATTTGAGCATCATCAATTGTGTTGAATGTACTATCTCCGGCCTAGAGAATCTATTCTGCAAATTCTCTAGTTTCTTCATTGGTTGATGATGAAGAAAATATTTGTAATCTCATGTTTTTGGTCAATTTCAATACTGTGCATGAGTTCCAAAAGTATGAAGAATTAATTGAAGATTCAATGATATTTTCTCGGCTACCTTTTCGAACAACAGGAAGAATTTGCCTGAAATCTCCTCCTAGGACCACAACTTTACCACCAAATGATTTATCATAACCAAAATTCAAACGGATTTTCATCATGTCATTCAGGTTCTATCTAATGCTTCAAAACAATGTTTGTTCAACATTGATGCTTCATCCTATATGATCAAACTTGTCTTTCTAAGTAATTCAACCTTTTGAGATCCTTGTTTGATATTGCATGTTGATATATCATTAATTGATATAGAAATAGAAAATCATGAATGAGCAGTCCTCCCTTCAAGTAACAACAAAGAAAACAATACCACTTGATGCCACGTTCAAAACAATGAGTCATTTTGATCTTAAAACTTAAGACAATGTATTCCACATAAAAGTTTTCCTCGAGCCTCCAAATCCATATAGAAAATAAAACCCTCAATGATTGAACAAAACCGAACTCATTATTTGTTTATACACTTCGGATTACTAAGTAATCAAAGACTTTAATAGTGCTTCATGTGTATCACACATTTCATGTTTACTGTAATTCAACTCGTCGACAACAAACTTGTTTTCAAATTGTAGATTTTCAGAAAATCGGGGATATGACATACATGAGAATTCTTTAAGTGACCTTCCATTGCAACAGAGAAGTTTCTTAATTTCAATTAAGCAGAGGTTCATGAGAGCATCATTCTCTATTCGAAATCCTACAATGATATGCATGTTATTAGTAATGAAACATAAACTCTTTTATGAGATCGGTAAATGAAGGACTGTAAAAAGAGAAATATCCAAAGGAACATAGAAAACACGTTAAAAAATTTAGAAAATAAAGTAAAATTGTGCAGTTACACAAAGTTGTAACTGTTGAAAATGTGTGTTGTCGAAGAGTAGGGTGATTTAAAAAAATGAGGAATCAGATTTGTTTTAAGAAATAATATTAATTTTTTATTAGAAAAAATCAGATAGAATATGAGGTTGTAGGATTAGTGGGGTGGTGGTTATTTGGTTGAAATGTGTTTTGTGGGTTTGTGGGGTTGGTTATTTTAACAAAATTAAGATATAATATTTATTTTTCTAAAAGAAATTCATTCTTATCATAAAAAACAACAACGAAATCAGATAGAATATTAAGTTGTGGGTGGTGGTTATTTGGTCGAAAATGTGTGTTGTGGTTTAGTGGGGTGGTTAATTTACTAAAATTAAGATATAATATTTATTTTGATAAAAAAATTATTGTTATTAAAAAATAAAATAGAATTCACATAGATATTAAGTAGTGGGGTTAGTGGGGCGGTGGTTATTTGGTTTGAAATGTGTGTTGTGGGGTTAGTGGGGTGGTGGTTATTTGGTCGAAAATGTGTAACAGTGCATTGCACAAAGGGTTTACCTCTTGTGTTTTAGAAACGTATCAATAGTTCAATACATGGATTTATAAAAAAGTGAGATATTGATACTATTTTTTGTGAAAGTTAAAACTTCGATGGAATTAAAATGCTCATATTACAATATTTCACACAAATTTTATATATACTTATTCATAAAATTTTAATAATGTACTTAAATTATAAAAAAACTTATTTTTCTATTAGGATTATCATTACAGTATTTCAATACTAAAATATTCTTTCCTATTATTTCTTTTTACAATGTAATTTTTGAAAAAAGTAAGTCCATCTTGTTATGTAACACAATTTTAACATGAAATTATAGTGTAAAGTAGTGAAATTTTATAAAAGATTTATTTTATTAACTTTTACATAAGATATTTTTATGTGAAATGTTTATTCCCGTTGAAACTCTTTATCATCTAGTTTAAACATAAATAAATGTAAATTTTACACATATTATTGTATTCTAATCTTCACACATCATATTTTATCATCCAATTATCATACCTTTTTATTTAAGAAATTATGAAGAGTACTAAATTTATATTAAAATATTTTAAAATTATATTTAAGATGAAATTATTTTTATGTAGAATATTCCTCCTCGTCGTAACTTTTTAAAGTGTAATTTAATTATAGATAATTATGATTATATCTATATATATATATATTAATGTTTAGCAACATAATTTTACTATCAAATTTTTATAATTATATATATATATATATATTTAATTTTAAGATTATTTAAAAATTTATGAAAAAAAGTAGTTAATTTATATAAAAAATTAGTTTTCTTATAAGTTTTAACAGGAAAGTACTTTCATGTAAAATGTATGTCCATGTAGGAGCTTTATCCTGGAATTTGCACAAAATGAAATTGTTATAAAATGCACTTTTAACATGAAATTATATTTTAAATAACTGAAGTTACCATAAAAAATTAATAACAAAAAATAATACATCTAATGGAATGCCAGACTTAGAAAAAAAAACCAAAATTAAAAGTTGTGTGCTATGATTTATTTCGTAATCGAATTTGCTAAATTTGTGACTGGAGCAATCGCATGTAAAAATTAAAAAAATGATAAATTTTAAACTGACCCACGTACAATATATGTTTTTTACTTGATCATAGAAGAAGGAAAACATAAGTAATAATGTATTATTATATTTATTTTTCTAATTAATTTTTAAAGGGAAGAAGGAACACTAAAATTATAAAAGAAGGAAATAGAACATGCCACTACTTTGTGGTTCCACTATAGAAATTACAGCATATGAAAGCTCAAATTAAGCCAATTTCTCCGCCTTCATAAGTATCTCAATTCCAAGCCACTTGTTGGAGAGAAAAAGTAAAATAATTAAAAATTTATTTCTAATCTTCAACGAAATTGAACCTCTTGATTATTCCGAGCCTTCCAATCTCTTCAACAGTGTAAACATTATACACTTTCTTCTTACACTTGGGGATGATGAAATTTGAATCCATTGCTAGAGCTTTGAAAAACATTGTGATCTTTCTTTTCATTCTCATCTAGAAACGTCAACTTCTGAAACCTATCAGAAACGTCATCTTTGAAATCCCCGTTCTGTCAATACCCTTTACTTTGGTAGTTTTCCAAGTAGCTTAGTGTTTACTCTCCTCAGATATAAACAATTGAAAGGACATGTACAAAAGAAAAATAAAAAAATCATATAAGAACCATAGTGAATCGAGAATAAAATAACCTATTATTGGAATGAGAAGCAAATAATAGAACACTATAAAAATGAGTTCTTAATTATTTTTTACCGAGAATGAAAGAGAAAATTGAACGATTAGTAAGGAACAAAGAACAATAAAAAAGAAGAAGAAAAAAAATAGGGGGAAAATACATTTTTAGAGAGCGATCTTGACATGGATCTTGTTCATGGAATGCCAGAAGATATAGTATTTATTTTGATAAAGGAAATTCATTTTTATTAAAAAAAATTAGATAGAATATTAAGTTGTTGGGTTACTGGGGTGGTGGTTATTTGGTCGAAAAATGTGTGTTGTGGGTTAGTGGGGTAGTAATTTTAATAAAATTAAGATATATTATTTTTTTTGATAAAAAATTGATCTTTTATTAAAAAAGTAAAAAATAATTCACATTGATATTAAAATGTGAGGTTAGTGAGGTGGTGGTTATTTGGTTTGAAATATGTGTTGTGGGTTAGTGGGGTAGTTATTATTATCAAAATTAAGTTATAATATTTATTTTGATAAAAGAGATTAATTCTTTATTTTTAAAAAAATTCAGATATAATATTAAGTTGTAGGGTTAGTGGGGTGGTTATTTTGTTGAAAATGTGTGTTGGTTATTCAAGATAGTATATCGATAAAAACCAACCTATGATATTAAAATGTTTTCGATTTCTTTAGACGTTTTTGCAGCTAGTGTCAAAAGTTTAAGACAGAATACTTACGATTGATTTTTATGAAGAAGAAATAAAAAGTGTTGGTCAAATTGCGTGAAGATAAAGCAGAGAGTAGCTCCTAGATGTAGCTTCCAAAAAATGCAGACTCAACCCTCACTCTGTTTTCAACGGACTTATGATTAAATTGTTATTTACAATAATTGGGACATGGATTCAAAATTTCAATAGATTTTGCATTTTTGTTAAAAATACTAATAATTACCCTTCTTGTTCAATCTCTATGGTAATCCTCTTTCGCACTTGATGATTTTTTTTTTGAATTCCTACTCGCCGCTATAGTCGGTGAGGATCCCTATCATATCTGCAAGACAAACAAAATGTGATAGATTACAAATAATCTTACGGATGTATACAAATTTAGTTTGAAATCTCACCAACTAACAGGGTTTGATCTGGATCATTGAACATGATATCAGAAACAGAAACATATGAATAGGGATGTTGGTTAGGGTTTGAACAACCTAATCAAACTCAAAGATTATATATCTTGTGAGCATGAGACGTTGTACGGAAATCAAGAGTGCTATCACTAACAGTGAAATATGATAACATGTATACTCAACTCTCAACTAACAAAGGATTAAACTTATAAGCATGAGTCTTTCGCACTGTGCCATGGATCTTGTCACCCTGTAGATTGAGAACAGGTAAGTGAACAGGATAGACTTAAAAATTTTAAACCAACATCAAGTCAAATCGATATATCAATTATAAAACAACATGGAAGTCGAACCTTTGCATCCCTTAAAACTAACACCATTGAGTTAGGAAGTTTTGAATGATCGAAACTTGGAGTCAACCACTTCTGCACCACCTTCAGAATAACCCTCCACCCATACTTTTCATTTTGAAATGGAAGAGACATCGTCAACAGTAAGACTAAGCCATGATAATTTTTAGATGGAATGGAGATGGATGAATTATGAAGAGACATGGGGAATTTATAGAAGAAGTGTTTTTGAATGCAGTTTTTCTTTACGGTTGAAAAGAAGATTTTGGAACATGATGTGTGATTTTCAAAGGAGAAAAACATAGTGGGAGAGAGAGATGAGATCTCTGATGAGAGTGGGTGAGAAGTTAGGTGGTAGAAGTTATTTTTTGAGGTGGGAAGTTATCTTTCTAGTGGGTGGGAAATATCTTTCTAGTAGTCTAGTGAATAGGTAACCGTTGCGTGAGAGAATGACATGTGGCACGAAAACTCCTAAATTCACTCTCGTAGTAGAATCATTGTGGTGTTGACACGTGGCAAAATGGTTCTTGGAGTGATTTTTCTTTATATTATATATAGATTTTTTCCAGCAATAAAAAGAAGTTTATATTTACTTGAGTTCTAATAAGTAGGCCGACCCGACCCAATTTTAGGGTTTGTTTGTTTAGGTATGAAATCAAGTAGGGGTGTCCACCGATCGGTCACGGTCGGTTTCGCCGGGTGAAAATCACCCAAATCTCAGGCTCGCCACCGTCCGTTGAACATATCGGTTTTGACGGGTTGAACGGGTTAGAGTTCAGTCGGGTGGGTTCTTCGGATACACACCCAGATTTTCAGAAAAAAAAAATCACAGAAAGCAAAAAGAAAAAAAGAGAAATAAAGAAGGTACAGGGTAAACCTTCTTCAATAATCAAATCCATTCAATACAGATATACAAAAAATAGAGATGAGTGAGAAAGAGAAAGTTTGGTTGCTGACATTCCAAGTTGCGGTGGAGCAGATCGAAGGCTGTGATGAGATTTCTAAGTCACGGTGGAGCAGATAGATGACGAGGAGGAACCATGCGATGGAGGAAGGAGAGATTGAGCAGATCCAAGTCTCGGTGGTGCCTCACTGGCGCCCGATGCTTCATCTTCATCTTCATCTTCTTGCGCATGGGACTATGTAGACGATGAAGCATGCGCTGAAGCTGTGGAGGATGAAGTCGATCATGCAAGAAAAGTTTGTCTTCTTCGGTGGAGAGGATAAGAGGACATAGAAGAGAAGGAAGTCGGGCTTTGGTGCTGGTGGCAAGTGGCTGGTACTGGTAGGGGGAGAGTGGGTGTTGCGGCTGGATAAGAAGATGGACTAGGGTTTGTGATTGTTGTGAGGGTGAGTGGGTGTTGCGGCTGGAGAAGATGGATTAGGGAAAGAAGATGGAGATTGGAGAGTGGATGTTGCGGCTGAGAGTGAAGGAGATGGACTAGGGTTTTAGATTGTTGTGCGGCTGAGAATGAGGGTGGGATGTTGGAGGCTAGGGTTAAGTTGATCTCCCACCTTTTCTTGAGTGGGTTGGGCCTTCTGTTCGAGCCTTTTTATTTTTTTCCATCCCTATTCGGTCGGTTCGGTCGAAATAAGGCCCAGACCGAAACCGACCGAAACAAACCAAGCCAAACTGTTTTTCATCATCCGTTGAACCTGAAACTCGGCCCGACCGGCCCTTCTGCACAAAAAAGGCTTCGATTATGTCGGCCCCGGATCGGGCTAGGTCTTGTTGGACAGGCCTAAAATCAAGTTAGAAAAAATCGCTTTATAAGTGAGTCTGCTTAATACTCGGTCTTAATCCGTGTAAAAAGCTTGTTATGCAAGTCAACCCGCATGTTTGGGTTCATATACAACACTCACATGCTAAAAATATGAGAATGATCTATTGTTCTGTAATTCAGGTTCCCTGTAGTACGAATGTCCTGCACGATGCTGGGACAATAGGTTCGACAATCGCTTAACAGTAAAACAAAACTTAAAACAGAAACAACAAAAAACACAGGAATTGTTAACCCAGTTCAGTGAAAAACTTTCACCTACGTCTGAAGGGTTTGCACCCAAAGAAAGGAAATCCACTATCTCAAGATTCAGGATTACAGACACTCATGAACACAACAGTTCATAGTTCACTTCCTAATCTACCCAATGTATTTCTACTTAGTATCTCAATCTAAGTATGAGAGCCTCTCTCACTTTCTCTCAATCACTGCCACAGTGATTGGTGAACACAATCAACAATCAGAGTTTGAAAGTAATCAAACACACAGAACCCTTCTTTGCTTTATAGAATCAGTGAGCAAAGAAGATTCACAACTAACAAAGGACAAAGCACAATCACAAATCCTAAAACGCTTGATCTCTCTCTATAGCTTCGATGGTCTTCAAGTTTTAGGTCTTCATCCTTTTATAGACTTCAGCAGTGGTGGCATGGGCTCTAGGGTTAGCATGAGTTGAAGTAACAGATTGCAGCAACAGCAATTCAAAACGCAATCTTGATAGATCTTGTTACTTATTGCACAAGTAAAGATAGAAACCAATCTTTTAACAAAGATTGTTTCAACAAATAACAACCCATAATAAAACCCTTATGGAATAGCTACTTGCTCCTCAAGTAACACGTAAAAACATATCTTCAATTAATCTTCAAAGGGCCCACAACAGAAACTCAAGCTGAGGACTGATGCCCTAGCTTCACAGAATCAAATGTCACGGCATCTGCTTTGACAATCAGTTGTTTTGACAAAATGCAAGACAACATGTACCAACAATCTCCCCTTTTGTCAAATTTTGTCTAAAACAACACACAAACCAGAGAGGATAAAAATAGAGAATCAATTCTCCCCCTTAGTCAAAGCTCCCCCTCAAATGATGCATCCATACCAACAACTAGCATAGTTGAGACAAAACACTTAGCAGCAAAAACACACAAACATAAGTACTATCAGGCCTTAGCATATGATGACTTCACAATCAGCTTGAACATCAACATATCAGAAATACTATCAGAAGCTACTTGCACACAAGCTATCCACATAAAACCAGAAGATGCAACTTGAAACAAAACATAGCCATTGTCTTGACCATAGCTAACACTAGCAAAACAGATAGTCTTCACAGTAGCAACACTAGCAAAACACATAGTCTTAACAGTAGCAACATAGGTCTTCTCAGTAGCAACACAAATTATTACAAACCATAGCAGATATAATCTTCAAACTTCTTCAAACTTCAAACTACTCCCCCTTTTTAGCACAAATTTGGCAAAGAGGCACAAATACATCCAAAAACAAAAGAAAATAGCAAAAGAACATAACAATTTAGTCGTCAGAACTGGATTCCTCTCCAGACTCTTCTGCACTTTCCTCTGCACTCTCATCAGACCCTTTCTCCTCTTCATTGTTCCCATCCTGAGCAGCAGTAGCAGCAAGACCTTGCTCACCTCCTTGTCGTTCTTCTTCTTGCAGCTTGAGAAGCAAAGCATCAACCTTGAGCTTCCTGGCAGTGGTCACCCTAATTGTCTACTGCAAAGCCTTGGAGACTTCCTGTAATTCAGCAATGATGGCCTGAGTGCCAAATTCAGTCACAGGTGGGGCAGATGTCCTGCTGGTTGGCATGGCAATGTCTAGGACATGTGGTTCCATAAACAAACGTTGATCCAAGGTGATTGGACCTCCACGAGACATAGCCACTTCATCAGCCCTGAGAATCTGAGGATGCTGCTTGAGAATGATCTCAGTAAGAAGTGAGGGAAATGAAACAGGCAGCTTCACATCACAAGTATCAGCATGCTTCAATGTCTGCTCAAAAAACAAAAGCACCAAAATCAAATGCAATAGACTTGCCAATCATATAGATCAATTTGGCAAGGGTTGCAGAAACACCAGAGGTATGCTGAGTAGGAACCCAATTCACAGCATCAATCCTGTTAAGGATTGCATACTTCACACTGAGATTTCCAGTGGACAACAATTTCTTGCTGGGCCACTTCTTCACATGTCCAGCAGTAAGTTCCTTGGCGACATCATCCATAGACACTTCTTTATCAGCAAATTCAATAGCACTTCTTCCAAGTGCTTGATTGATCACAGTAGGTGAGAACACAACACATTTAGCCCTCACAAAGACTTTCCTGAATTCATCACTCTCAGGAAGTCCAACATCCACAGAGAGATTCACCAAGAACTCTCTCACAAGCTTCTCATAGCACCTTCCAACATTCTGAATAGTCTTCATCAGACCTGCTTTCTCTATAAGAACAATAACATCCTTACACTCAAGAACATCAGGACCAACTTCCCTCACCTTGGCCATTCTTCTCTTGCAAACAAATTTCCACTTCTGAACACTCTCTTCTAAGTGAAAAGACACCCTATCAATGGGAACAACAGGAACATTTTGAGGAATACGCTTACCAGAATATTTCTTTTTCTCAGAAGGTCGAATGTCCTGGACATCGGCTTCTGCATCTGACTCAGAGTCTTCAACATCAACTGGAACCTTTCTTTTCTTCTTCTCACTGGGAGTCTTGACAACCTTTTGCTTTCCCTTACCTTTCACAGTCGCTTGTCTAGACTTGTAAGTCACAGGAGAGGATTTGGATCTCTTTGGTGGAGTAGGAGTGACTTCAGGAGTAGAGACCCTTCTTTTTCTTTTCATCATGGCAGCAACGCTATCAGGGATGGATGAAGTCAGAAGAACATCATCAGAGATGTCCTGAACAGGGGTTGGAGCCTGGAGTGGCTCTGCAGAATTGGTATCCTCTGAATTGCCATTCTTTGGATCAGTATCCTTCGAAGAAGACGACACAGAGACATCAGGCTGGGTAGCATTGCCTGAATCTTCAAGAGAAGTGGAATCCTTTCCAGGATTTTCTTGATCAGAAATTTCCTGAGACACAGATGTCTCAACACCGGGCACAACATTAGGAGGCGATTTCACAGGAGAATCTTCATCATTGATTTCCTCTTCATCAGTAACATCCTCACAGTGAGGAACATTGGTGGGTTCTTTGTTCTGAACCTTGGACATGTAGGTCTTTCTTGTTGGGTTTCTTGTCTTTGTCTTCTCAGGAGCTTTCTTGGACATAGAAGATGGTTGAGAAGAACCACTCTTCAAACCCATGCATTTAACTCCTTTAGCAGTACTTTCAATCTTTGCCTTGACATAATCATTCTTTCCTGAACTTTGAGACATGATGAAACGAGAGCAAACACAAACAGAGCACAAAACGATGAAGAAGAATTGAAAATGAGAAACAATGAGACTAGAAGAAGATAAATGCACAAGTGGTTGAGGAAACACAATTTGCCCGTTGGAGGTAGTTATAGGAAGAGTGAACCATAAAGTAACCTTCTCTCTGCTGATGTCACAACGACAGTTAATGATGATCAAGGATAAACTAGCCGTTAACATGATGTGGCACGCTAATTGTTATGCATCAAAAAGGAAAATCCCTAGATTTTCTCTTAATTTTTCAAAGGTGATTGCATCAAGGGGTTTTGTGAAAATATCAGCCAATTGCTTGTCAGTTGTAACATGCTCCAAATTGACAATTTTTCCTCCACCAAGTCTCTAATAAAATGATGTCTAATATCAATGTGCTTGGTCCTGCTATGCTGTATGGGATTCTTGGAAATATTGATTGCACTGAGATTGTCGCAGTACAATGTCATGACATCCTGTTCAACATCATACTCCTTCAGCATTTGCTTCATCCACCTGAGTTGAGTACAACTACTTCCTGCTGCAATATACTCAGCTTCAGCTGTAGACAATGAGACACAATTATGCTTCTTGCTAAACCATGAAATCAAATTATTCCCTAAGAAGAAACATCCACCAGATGTGCTCTTTCTATCATCTGCACTACCTGCCTAATCTGCATCACAAAATCCAACTAAAGAGGAATTTGTATCATGAGTATAGAGAATACCATAGTCACTTGTCCCATTGATGTACTTGATAATTCTCTTGACTTGTAGCAGATGACTTGCCTTAGGAGCTGCTTGATATCTTGCACATACACCAACAGCAAAGGTGATGTCTGGTCTGCTAGCAGTAAGGTACAACAAGCTACCAATCATGCTTCTATAGAGACTTTGATCAACATCTTCTCCTTGCTCATACTTGGACAGTTTGATGTGTGTAGCAGCAGGAGTTCTCTTGTGCCCAGCCTTTTCAAGGCCAAACTTCTTGACTAAGCCTTTAACATACTTACTCTGTGATATGAACATAGAATCCCCCATTTGTTTGACTTGTAGTCCTAGGAAATAAATCAATTCACCAACTAAGCTCATCTCAAATTTAGATTTCATTTGTCGAACGAAATGCTCCACCATCGAGTTCGACATTCCTCCAAAAACAATGTCATCCACATAAATCTGTGCTATCATGAGCTTACCTTTGTCATTCTTCACAAACAGAGTCTTATCAATTCCACCCTTACAGTAACCATTGCTTACAAGAAACTCAGTTAACCTTTCATACCAAGCCCTAGGTGCTTGCTTCAACCCATACAAGGTTTTCCTCAGTTTGTACACATGGTCTGGATGATGTGAATCTATGAATCCTTTAGGTTGCTCAACATAAACTTCTTCACTCAAATAGCCAGTCAGAAAAGCACTCTTCACATTCATCTGATAGAGTCTGAACTTCAAAAGACAAGCAACACCTAACAAGCGTCTTATAGATTCCAGTCTAGCTACTGGAGCAAAGGTCTCATCAAAATCAACCCCTTCTATCTGAGTATATCCTTGAGCAACTAGCCTTGCTTTGTTCCTTGTGACTGTTCCAGTTTCATCTGATTTGTTCTTGAAGATCCACTTGGTGCCAATGATGTTTACTTCTTCAGGTCTAGGCACTAACTCCCACACTTCATTTCTCCTGAACTGCTCTAGCTCTTCTTGCATAGCATTTATCCAGTATTCATCAGTGAGAGCTTCATTGACATTCCTGGGTTCTATCTTTGAGATGAAACAACCATGAGCAATAAGACTTCTGGATCTGGTAGTCACCCCTTCTTGAAGATTTCCAATGATGTTTTCTTGAGGATGATTCTTCTGAACCCTAATTGATGGAGCTTTGTTTGATGGGATCTCTTTGTCTTCTTGTTCATCTGCACTTGTCTCAGAATCATTGTCGAGGACAGTTGTTGGAGCATCGGCTGGAACATCTGCTCCATCATCATCTTCATTCAAGTTTGTTTCTTCCTTCTTACTTGGTTCATCATCCACAGTCACATTCACAGATTCCATCATGGTCCTTGTGCGAGAATTAAAGACTCTATAAGCTTTGCTGTTCATAGAATACCCCATGAAAATCCCTTCATCACTCCTTGGATCAAGCTTCCTCCTAGGATCACGATCTGCAAGAATATAGCATTTACTTCCAAATATGTGAAAGTATTTTACAGAAGGCTTTCTACCTTTCCAGAGCTCATACTGTGTAGAGGATGTCCCTGCCCTAATGGTGACCCTATTGTGTATGTAACAGGCTGTACTCATAGCTTCAGCCCAGAACTGGTGTGGAATCTTCTTAGCATGTAACATTACTCTAGCTGATTCCTGAAGAGTTCTATTTTTTCTTTCAACAATTCCATTCTGCTGTGGTGTGATGGGGGCAGAAAACTCATGACTGATACCTTCTGTTCCACAGAACTCCAGAAACTTTGAGTTCTCAAACCCTCTTCCATGATGACTTTTGATTCTCACAATCACACAGTTCTTCTCATTCTGAAGTCTCAAACATAGGTTCTTGAATATTTCAAAAGTCTCTGATTTTTCTCTCATAAATTCAACCCATGTATACCTTGAAAAATCATCTACACAGACAAACACATATCTTTTTCCTCCCAAGCTTTCAACCTGCATGGGACCCATAAGATCCATGTGAAGCAATTCCAGTACCTTTGTCGTGGTCTGATGCTGGAGCATCTTGTGTGACACTTTGGTTTGTTTTCCAATCTGACATTCTCCACAAAGCTTTCCTTCTCCCAAGCTCAATTTGGGCAACCCTCTTATTGCTTCATTTGACTCCTCTCATCACAATTTTGTCATCATCAGTGGTCACAACACATTCTATTTTATTGAACTTCACATAAAACCCTTGGTCACAAAGTTGGCTTATGCTGATCAGATTTGTAGTTAAACCATTGACAAGTAACACATTATTCAAATTAGGAGATTTTGTGCTAACAAGCTTTCCTACTCCCTTGATCTTTCCTTTAGCTCCATCTCCAAAAGTAACATAATTGGTGGAGTGACTTCTGATGTCTTTTAAGAAGCTCTTGTTCCCTATCATGTGCTTTGAGCAGCCACTATTAAAATACCAATCTTCCTTTGATGATGCTCTAAAAGATGTGTAGGCTACCTAACATCTGACTTCACCCTTGGGCTTCTATTGCTTCCTCATCTGAATAGGCTTTGGAGACTTGATATTATTGTGCATCTGAGGATAGCCATATAACTTGAAGCAGTAGGGCTTTATATGACCATTCCTACCATAGTAGTGACACTTCCAAGGTACAGTTTTGCTAAACTTAAGTTGGGGGTTCACATGCTGAGGCACATGTCGAGGCAATGGGTCTGACAACTGATAATTCCTGGGCTTCTTGAATTCAGTTTGTTTTGTAGCAGAAACAAATTTCTTTGATCCTTTCTGATCTTCTTTATTTGTTGTCCTGTAGTCAAAGCCAATTCCCTTCAAACTCCCTCCTTGCTTGCTAGTTTCTTTCAGAATTTCCTCAAGCATATCAGAACCACTGTTCAACATTCTAACAGATTTGTGAGTAGCTTCAAGCTTTCTTGTCAGAGTTGCCACTTCCTCTTGAAGTCCTGCATTAATCAACATTAGGTTAGCCTTTTCCATAACATCAGCATTATTAAACTTACTTTGCCATTCCTCCAGATCTTCCTTCAGCTTTGTGCTGAGCTCTTTCAGCCTTTCATTCTGAGAAACAAGTTGTTCTATCTCACTTTACTTTTCTCTCACAAGTTTACACGCTTCTTCCCACTTGTTATGTAGAAGCTTGTAAGTCTCAGCCAGTTCCTCATCTGAGATGTCCTCATCACTTGTCTCAGACTCATAGATGGTTCCAGAGAAAGCATTGACTTTGTTTGCAGATATCTCCTCCTCATCTTCAGTATCTTCATCTGACCAAGTTACCATCATACCTTTCTTCTGCTTCTTTAGATAGGTGGCACATTCAGACCTGATGCGATCATATCCTTCACATTCATGACACTGCACTCCTTTGTTCTGACCAGATCTTTCTTCTTCCTTGGTCTTTCTCTGCGAATTAGAAAACTTGGGTTTGTTGTCGAACTTCATGTCCTGGACATTAGGCTTGGTTATTTTGTCAATCTTTCTCAATGCTCTGTTGAATTTTTTTGCTAGCATAGCCAGAGCCTCAGAAAGGTTTTCACCCTCACAGTCTTCATCATCACCTTCATTAGTGTTAGACACAAAAGCAATACTCTTATTCTTCTTTTCAGACTTCCCACTCAGTTTCAACTCAAATGTCTGCAAAGAGCCAATAAGTTCATCAACCTTCATGTTCTCAATGTCTTGAGCCTCCTCAATTGCAGTGACTTTCATAGGAAATTTCTGGGGAAGAGATCTCAAGATCTTCCTTACAAGCTTCTCATCTGACATAGGTTCTCCCAAAGCAAATGAAGCATTAGACAAGTCACGGACACGCATGTGGAATTCTGAGATAGTCTCTTCTTTAGTCATCATCAAATTTTCAAATTGAGTGGTAAGAATCTGAAGTCTTGACATCCTTACTCGAGTAGTTCCTTCATGTGCAGTCTTCAGAATTTTCCAAGTATCCTTTGCCACAGTACACGTATTGATCAGCCTAAACATATTCTTGTCAACTCCATTAAAGATAGCATTCAGAGCCTTTGAGTTTCCAAGAGCAGCTTCATCTTCAACACTGGTCCATTCCTCTTCAGGTTTCTCCACAACAGTGATAGAGGTTCCTTCAACCTGAGGCTTAGTGGGGTGCTTCCAACCCTTGACAATAGCTTTCCAAGTCCTGTTGTCAATTGACTTGAGAAAAGCTGTCATGCGAACCTTCCAGTAGTCATAGTTAGTACCATCCAGAATGGGTGGCCTATTAACTGATCCTCCCTCCTTGTTATCGATGAGAACTTGAATCAAACTCCCTGGAGCTCACCCAACCAGAACAGGGTGCCTGCTCTGATGCCAATTGTAATTTAGGTTCCCTGTAGTATGAATGTCCTGCACGATGCTGGGACAATGGGTTCGACAATCGCTTAACAGTAAAACAGTAACTTAAAACAGAAACAACAAAACACAGGAATTGTTAACCCAGTTCAGTGAAAAACTTTCACCTACGTCTAGAGGGTTTGCACCCAAAGAAAGGAAATCCACTATCTCAAGATTCAGGAATTACAAACACTTATGAACGCAACAGTTCATAGTTCACTTTCTAATCTACCAAGTGTATTTCTACTTAGAATCTCAACCTAAGTATGAGAGCCCCTCTCACTTTCTCTCAATCACTACCACAATGATTGGTGAACACAATCAACAATCAAAGTTTGAAAGTAATCAAACACACATAACCCTTCTTTGCTTTATAGAATCAGTGATCAAAGAGGATTCACAACTAACAAAGGACAAAGCACAATCACAAATCCTAAAACACTTGATCTCTCTCAATAGCTTCGGTGGTCTTCAAGTTTTAGGTATTCATTCTTTTATAGACTTCAGCAGCGGTGGCATGGGCTCTAGGGTTAGCATGGGCTGAAGTAACAGATTGCAGCAACAACAATTCAAAACACAATCTTGATAGATCTTGTTACTTATTGCACAAGTAAAGATAGAAACCAATCTTTTAACAAAGATTGTTACAACAAATAACAACCCATAAATAAAACCCTTCTGGAATAGCTACTTGTTCCTCAAGTAACACGGAAAAACCTATCTTCAATTAGTCTTCAAAGGGCCCACAACAGAAACTCAAGCTGAGGACTGATGCCCTAGCTTCACAGAATCAGATGCCACGACATCTGCTTCGACAATCGGTTGTTTTGACAAAATGCAAGACAACATGTACCAACAATAGTGAGTCACGAATCCTCTCCCTTGCTCTTTTGCCTCACGCGAGTTCTTCCTCCTCCTTGCCTTCTTCACGCCCAAAACCTTCTTTTCCTAGCCTCTTTCACGTGAAACCCTTTCTTTTTGATGTGTGGTTTTGAACGTAAGATGGTTTTGTGTGGCTTTCTATTTCAACAATCTCTTGACTTGAAAAGAAAATAAAACCCCCCTCTTCTCTCTCTATATGGCCGGCGGCAACACACACACACACAAGGCCAGGGTTTTCAAAAAATTTCCTCTATCACAATTAATCCTAATTGTGTCTCTTAGGATTTAAAAAAATATAAATTAAGCCTTCATCTTTTGAAAAAAAACTGAATAATAATTTAATTTTAAAGAATCAATTCCTTTTATAAAGCAAGACTCAATCTCCACTTTTAAAAACCCAATCTTCCTCCAAAATAGGTGCAACAAATCAAAACAACATCTCCATCATATCTTTTCTTCTCAAATTTCGGCCATTAGCCCTAATATGGCACAAAAATTCGCCCCTCCCCATTTTGGGGTCAAAACCTCACAAAATCAAATCATTTCCACACAAATATTATTATTTTTCTGAAATAATTTTTCACACACTTAGGTAAGGAAATATAATTTCCATACGCATATCACACACAGTAATTCTATGATTACTGGAATTTCACACTTTATTATTCATCTAGAGTAAATAATAATTATAATAAAATCAGGGTCTTACAACACATCTTTGAATTCCAAACAATTATCACGCTGCGTGTCCACAAAGCCATAAATTTGCAGGAAGAAAATTACAGCAGAGTCATGAAATGAAGATAACTCCCAAATCAACTTGAATTAATCCACTGAGCAATATCATGAAGCACACATCCTTAGCATAGCCAATGCTTTCAATACTGTAATATCAGAAACAAAGACAATCCCACGCACACCACAATCCAAAATTCCACAGCCTTTTGCACCAACACCTAGTGGAGAACGCAATCAAACAACATTTTCGAATTTAGAAACACTTATAGCATCCAAATCATTTTTTCGAATAGAGCATCTTTTGAACCGGAGCTGCAGCTGATTGATTCAATTGGTGACGAAGAAGGAGCTGCAAATGGGTTGCGGATGCAGGGGGCAGCCCGGCTGAGAAGGAGACGGCGACGACGAAGAGGGGGGCAGCGACGATTGTGGAGAGAGACCAGAGAGGGGGTAGCAGCGGTTGGAATAAAAAATTGGAATTTTTAGATTTGTGGAGGGTTATTTTTGTCCGAAATTTATTTCCCCTCATAATTCTCCCACTTTTGGGGGGAACAAAAATTTGAGGTTGGAGGGATTTTTCTCCCCTCCATTTCCCTCCCTTCCCCTCCTAAAGTTTGAACCAAACAAAATCATATTTTAAAAATCTCTCCCCTCTCCCCTCCCCTCCCCTCCCCTCCCCTCCGTCCTCCGTTCTCCTCCAACCAAACAATCCCTTAAACTTCTTCTTAACTCTACTTCAATGTCTCTTTCAAGTCTTCAATCTCCTTGATCTTCCATCTTCAGCAGTTCTAGACCCGATTACTTGGAAACAAAGCTTGGGAAAATATCAAGGAACTCAAAAGGTTATAAGCACAAAGGCCCTAAAACAACTAGAAATTACATAAGACTCCTAAACTCTACCAAAATGCGATAGAAGTCCATATATGACTATGAAATTACCAAACTAACGCAAATGCACAAATAAAAGTTGAAATGCATGAAAATGCATGAAACACTACATGAGATAAAGAAAAAGACTCAAAACTAACACGAAAATGACCCTAAAATCTAGGACTAAAACATGGTCATCAGTTAGCTTGATGTGAGTGTTTGCTGGAGTTCTCTTATGAGAAGCACTTTCAAGACCAAACTTTTTAACTAACTCCTTGGCATACTTGCTTTGTAAAATGAACATTGAATCTTCCATGTGTTTCACTTCTAACTCCTAGAAGTAGTTTAGTTCACCAAACAAACACATTTCAAATTCTGACTTCATTTGTTCGACAAAATGATCTACCATTTGGCTTGCGTCCCGCCAAACACAATATCATCAAAATATATTTGAGCTATCATGAGTTTCCCATTATCATTCTTCACAAACAGTGTCTTGTCAATTCCCCCTTTGTTGTACCCATTATTGTTCAGAAAATCAGTCAAGCTTTCATACCAAGCCCTTGGAGCTTGCTTCAAACCATACATAGCATTTCTCAATTTGTACACATGTTTTGCAAAAGTTGGATCAATGAAACCTTTTGGTTGTTCTACATATACTTCTTCATTCAGATATCCATTAAAAAATGTACTCTTCACATCCATTTGATATAATCTGATCTTTAGCAAACATGCCACTCCCAATTGCAATCTGATTGATTTCAAACGAGCAACTGGTGCAAAAGTCTCATCAAAATCTACCCCTTTTATTTGAGTGTAACCTTGAGCTACCAATTGGGACTTATTCCTAGTCACAATTGTAAGATCAAGTTTTGATCTAGTAGTACAACTCTATGTTTTGATGATTACAAGTTAACCTTTTGATATGAACAATTGTGGTACTCTAACGTGTTTTTCTGAGTGTGCTATTTACAGGCTCTGACCTCAACTCAATCTCACACAAATCAGAAGCACTGTGTATAAAGGGTAACCCAAGCAACGCTTTCGCATTCACCATGTTCAGTATGAACAGTGGAAAAGCTTCAGAAGTTCTGAAGCTATACAAACTCTGATGTGGACTCAGTCGCTAGAAGCTCTGAAGATCCAGAAGTTCTGATAACCAAGAAACACTGAAGGTTCAGATGTTCTGATGGTGTAGAAGACTCTGAAGATCCAGAAGCTGAATAGTGGAAACTCTGAAGTCCAGAAGCAAGAAACTCTGAAGGCCATGTTCTTCCCTCTGAGTTCAGAATCAGAAGATACAATGGTCAGAGGATCTGTGCTTTCCCTCTGACTCTGATCAACCGGCTTCACAAGTTCCAATATGAAGTATTCCCCTGATCAGAAGTCTCCTAGGTTAAAAGGTCAAGTCGCTATCCAAGTACAAAAGCAAGTGTACCTTCCTGACGACCTACCTAACGTTCTCAGCCACAGCAGAAGCTGGATTTTCCAGAACTGCCCTCCAACGGTAGCATTTCCCATGCAACGCTCAACCCTAATCCTTGGAGTATATATAGAGGCTGAAGATTGAAAGAAGCGGCTAGAAGAAACTACGAAGAAGCAATACACACGCGCAAGACATATTCAAAATATTCTAAGCTTTCTTTCATCTGAAATTCATTGTGTTTACAATTAGCTTTTTAGAAGCAAACCTCTTGTAAACAATTCTTTGATAAACAGTTTGTTTAGTTCCTTTAGGAGATCAAGGTTGATCGGATCCTAGAGAAGACTAAGAGAGTGAATCTTAGTGGTGATTCCTTTAGGAGATCAAGGTTGATCGGATCCTAGAGAAGACTAAGAGAGTGAATCTTAGTGTGAGCTAAGTCAGTGTAATTGTTAGTCACTTGTAGGTTTCAAGTGCAGTTGTAACTCTTACCTGATTAGTGGATTGCCTTCATTCTAAGAAGGAAGAAATCACCTTAACGGGTGGACTGGAGTAGCTTGAGTGATTTATCAAGTGAACCAGGATAAAATCCTTGTGTGCTTTTCTATCTCTTATCTTTAGCACTTAAGTTCTCGAAAGATTTGCCAAAATCTTTAAGGTGGAAGTTTTGTACTGAAAACGTTATTCAAACCCCCCCTTTCTACCGTTTTTCATACCTTCAATTGGTATCAGAGCGCAAGTCCTGATTACCACACCTAACAGTGTTCAGTGATCCGGGCCGGTGTGAAAAACAATGGCTGCCACCACCAGTGAAACTCAAAGAGATGGTTACAACGCAAAGCCTCCTATGTTCGATGGTCAAAGGTTCGAATATTGGAAAGATAGACTGGAAAGTTTCTTTCTGGGTTTCGATGCAGATCTCTGGGATATTATTGTGGATGGCTATGAGCGTCCAGTTGATGCAGATGGCAAGAAGATCCCAAGGTCAGAGATGACTGCAGATCAAAAGAAGCTGTACTCACAACATCACAAAGCAAGAGCAATTCTTCTAAGTGCTATTTCCTATGAGGAGTACCAGAAGATTACAGATCGTGAGTTTGCTAAAGGCATTTTTGATTCTCTGAAGATGTCTCATGAAGGAAACAAGAAAGTCAAAGAATCAAAGGCATTGTCTTTGATCCAAAAGTATGAATCCTTCATCATGGAGCCAAATGAGTCCATTGAAGAAATGTTCTCCAGATTTCAATTGCTTGTAGCTGGCATACGACCTCTCAACAAGAGCTACACAACAAAAGATCATGTCATAAGGGTCATCAGGTGTCTTCCTGAAAGTTGGATGCCTTTGGTGACTTCAATAGAGCTCACGAGAGACGTTGAGAATATGAGTTTAGAAGAACTCATCAGCATTTTGAAATGCCATGAGCTGAAGCGCTCAGAGATGCAAGATCTGAGGAAAAAGTCCATAGCCTTGAAATCCAAATCTGAAAAGGCTAAGGTTGAGAAGTCAAAGGCTCTTCAAGCTGAAGAAGAAGAATCTGAAGAAGCATCAGAAGATTCTGATGAAGATGAGCTGACTCTGATCTCCAAGAGACTCAACCGCATCTGGAAGCACAGGCAGAGCAAGTTCAAAGGCTCTGGAAAGGCAAAAGGAAAGTATGAGTCCTCAGGCCAGAAGAAGTCTTCAATCAAGGAAGTCACATGTTTTGAGTGCAAAGAATCTGGGCACTACAAAAGTGATTGTCCAAAGTTGAATAAAGACAAGAAGCCAAAGAAGCACTTCAAGACCAAGAAGAGTCTGATGGTGACATTCGATGAATCAGAGTCAGAGGATGTTGACTCTGATGGTGAAGTCCAAGGACTCATGGCCATTGTCAAAGACAAAGGATCAGAGTCAAAGGAAGCTGTTGACTCTGACTCAGAATCAGAAGGAGATCCTAACTCAGACGATGAAAATGAGGTATTTGCTTCTTTCTCTACCTCTGAACTGAAACATGCTTTGTCTGATATCATGGATAAGTATAACTCTTTATTGTCTAAGCATAAAAAGTTGAAAAAGAACTTATCTGCTGTCTCCAAGACTCCTTCTGAACATGAGAAAATTATTTCAGATTTGAAAAATGAAAATCATGCTTTGGTAAATTCTAACTCTATGCTTAAGAACCAGATTGCTAAGTTAGAAGAAATTGTTGCCTGTGATGCCTCTGATTGTAGGAATGAATCTAAGTATGAAAAGTCTTTTCAAAGATTCCTAGCTAAAAGCGTGGATAGAAGCTTAATGGCTTCAATGATCTATGGCGTAAGCAGAAATGGTATGCATGGCATTGGCTATTCTAAACCAATTAGAAATGAGCCTTCTGTGTCTAAAGCTAAATCCTTGTATGAATGCTTTGTTCCCTCTGGTACCATATTGCCTGATCCTGTACCTGCTAAAGTTGCTAAAAACCCTCTTAAAAAGGGATCTTTCTCTATGACTAAATATCATGCAAATATTCCTTTTAAATATTATGTTGAGACACCCAAGGTGATCAGAACCTCTGGGATAACTAACAAAAGAGGACCCAGAAAGTGGGTACCTAAGGACAAGATAATCTATGTTGCAGATATCCTTGATAGCTCCACTGAAACACCAATCATGGTATCTGGACAGTGGATGCTCGCGTCACATGACGGGAGAAAAGCGTATGTTCCGAGAGCTGAAACTTAAGCCTGGAGGCGAAGTTGGCTTCGGAGGAAATGAAAAGGGTAAAATTATTGGTACTGGTACTATTTGTGTAGATAGTAGTCCATGCATTGATAATGTTTTATTGGTAGACGGCTTTACACATAACTTATTGTCTATAAGTCAATTAGCTGACAAGGGTTATGATGTTATATTCAATCAAAAGTCCTGCCGGGCTGTAAGTCAGATCGATGGCTCTGTTCTGTTTAACAGCAAGAGGAAGAACAACATCTATAAGATCAGATTATCTGAGTTGGAGGCTCAGAATGTGAAGTGCCTTCTGTCTGTTAATGAAGAGCAGTGGGTATGGCATAGACGGTTAGGGCATGCCAGTATGAGAAAGATTTCTCAGCTGAGCAAGCTAAACCTTGTCAGGGGCTTACCCAATCTGAAGTTCGCTTCAGACGCTCTTTGTGAAGCATGTCAGAAAGGCAAATTCACAAAAGTCCCTTTCAAGGCAAAGAATGTTGTCTCAACCTCAAGGCCGTTGGAACTTCTGCATATCGACCTGTTTGGACCAGTGAAAACTGAGTCTATAGGTGGCAAGAGATATGGGATGGTTATCGTTGATGACTATAGCCGCTGGACATGGGTAAAGTTTCTAACCCGCAAGGATGAGTCTCATGCTGTGTTCTCTACCTTCATTGCTCAAGTGCAAAACGAGAAGGCTTGTAGGATTGTGCGTGTCAGAAGTGACCATGGTGGAGAGTTTGAGAATGACAAGTTTGAGAGTCTGTTTGATTCCTATGGAATTGCACATGATTTCTCTTGTCCCAGAACTCCTCAACAAAATGGTGTTGTTGAGAGGAAGAACAGAACTCTTCAGGAGATGGCTAGAACCATGCTCCAAGAAACTGGCATGGCTAAGCATTTTTGGGCAGAGGCAGTAAATACAGCATGTTACATTCAGAACAGAATCTCTGTGAGACCAATTCTGAATAAGACTCCTTATGAATTGTGGAAGAACATAAAACCCAACATTTCTTATTTTCATCCTTTTGGCTGTGTTTGTTATGTTCTCAATACTAAGGATAGATTGCATAAATTTGATGCTAAGTCTTCTAAGTGTCTATTACTTGGTTATTCTGATAGATCTAAAGGTTTTAGATTTTATAATACTGATGCTAAGACTATTGAAGAATCTATTCATGTTAGATTTGATGATAAGCTTGACTCTGACCAGTCAAAGCTAGTTGAAAAGTTTGCAGATTTAAGCATTAATGTTTCTGACAAAGGCAAAGCTCCAGAGGAAGTTGAGCCAGAGGAAGATGAACCAGAGGAAGAAGCTGGTCCCTCTAACTCACAAACTCTGAAGAAGAGCAGAATCACTGCAGCTCACCCTAAGGAATTGATTCTGGGCAACAAAGATGAACCAGTCAGAACCAGATCTGCCTTCAGACCCTCTGAAGAGACCTTGCTGAGTCTGAAAGGATTGGTGTCCTTAATTGAACCCAAGTCCATAGATGAAGCTCTTCAGGACAAGGATTGGATTCTGGCCATGGAAGAAGAATTGAATCAATTTTCCAAGAACGATGTTTGGAGCTTAGTGAAGAAGCCTGAGAATGTTCATGTTATTGGAACGAAATGGGTATTCAGAAACAAGCTAAATGAGAAAGGAGAAGTAGTCAGAAACAAGGCAAGGCTAGTTGCTCAAGGCTACAGCCAGCAGGAAGGAATAGACTGCACTGAAACATTTGCTCCGGTAGCAAGACTGGAGGCAATTAGACTGTTGATCTCCTTCTCAGTAAATCACAACATAGTTCTACATCAGATGGACGTAAAGAGTGCCTTCCTAAATGGTTATATCTCAGAGGAAGTCTATGTTCATCAACCCCCAGGTTTTGAAGATGAAAAGAAACCAGACCATGTGTTCAAATTGAAGAAATCACTCTACGGTCTGAAGCAAGCTCCCAGAGCATGGTATGAGAGACTTAGCTCATTCCTTCTGGAGAATGAGTTTGTAAGGGGTAAAGTAGATACAACTCTTTTTTGCAAGACTTATAAAGATGATATCTTAATTGTGCAAATTTATGTTGATGATATTATATTTGGTTCTGCTAATCAATCTCTATGCAAATAATTTTCTGAGATGATGCAGGCTGAATTTGAGATGAGTATGATGGGAGAATTAAAGTACTTTCTGGGAATACAAGTTGATCAAACACCAGAAGGAACATATATCCATCAGAGCAAGTACACTAAAGAACTTCTGAAGAAGTTCAATATGCTGGAATCTACAGTGGCCAAGACTCCAATGCATCCTACATGCATTTTGGAGAAAGAAGATAAAAGTGGTAAAGTATGTCAGAAGCTCTATCGTGGAATGATAGGTTCACTTCTATACTTAACTGCATCTAGGCCAGACATATTATTTAGTGTTCACTTATGTGCTCGTTTCCAATCAGATCCAAGGGAAACCCACTTAACTGCTGTTAAGAGGATCCTAAGGTATCTGAAAGGCACCACTAACCTTGGCTTGATGTATAAGAAAACATCAGAGTATAAGCTTTCAGGTTATTGTGATGCTGATTATGCTGGAGATAGAACAGAGAGAAAAAGTACTTCTGGAAATTGTCAATTTCTGGGAAGCAATCTAGTCTCATGGGCAAGCAAGAGGCAATCAACCATTGCACTATCAACTGCAGAGGCAGAATATATCTCAGCAGCAATATGCAGCACACAGATGCTCTGGATGAAACATCAGCTGGAGGATTATCAGATCCTTGAGAGCAATATCCCAATTTATTGTGATAACACTGCTGCAATCTCGTTGAGCAAGAATCCTATCTTGCATTCAAGGGCAAAGCACATTGAGGTAAAGTATCACTTCATTAGAGATTATGTGCAGAAGGGCGTACTTCTTCTGAAGTTTGTTGATACTGACCATCAATGGGCAGATATCTTTACAAAGCCCTTAGCAGAGGATAGATTTAATTTTATTCTGAAAAATCTAAACATGGACTTTTGTCCAGAGTGAAGATGGATCAGAACCTCTGACTATGATACTTCTTGATCAGAAGATGTCTAGTCCAGAAGGTAACTCAATCAGAGTGTGTGTGCCCACTGGTACTGACTCTGAAGCTGAGACAACAACACGTGTGTCAGAATTTCTGATGCATAATTCCTTGTGCCCGTGTGACAGTCTGTTATGATTGCGTGTAGATATGCTTATCTCCTGTGTGTGATTGTGTATTTTACTCTTACTATCTATCTTTAATTTTCAACCGTTGATCTTAAAATGCTTTTTGAATCAACAACGGTTATTTGATAAAACCCACTATACACACACGTTCTCGTTCATTTCCGGTTTTTACTCTCGCACTCTCTGCTTTTCAAAACCGCCTCTTTCTTGATTTCTCTCGATCTCTCTTCATCCTTTAAACTTCATCTTCTACCTCAAACCTTCAACCTCGTCAAAATGGTGAGACAAACCAGAAGATCTGCTGCAGATGCACCTCAGTTCCCTCACATGGTAGTCGGTTTGGCAACGGGTCAAAGGGACTCTGAGAACCCGGCACAAGAACAAGTTCAAGTTCAAGAGCAGATTGTTCCAATTGCAGAACGGGGCTGTGCCGTTCACTGCGTATTTGCTCCTGAGGAACTCCAAGTCCTAGCAGAATGGAGATTCGACCTCGACAACCTGGTTGCAAATGGGTTTGATCTTCGTCCTGAAGTCCAAGCTCAAGGTTGGGGAAACTACTTCAATCGACTTCGAGGACCGGTGTATGAGAAACTGGTAAAGGAATTCTGGAAGCACGCAGACTGCGATGATACTCAAGTGGTCTCTCACATTCTTGGCAGGAAGATCATCATCACTGAGAAGTCATTCGTGAATCTGCTAGGAGCAGAAACTGCTTATGGGTATCGGTTCCAACTGACGGAATCCAAGCTGAAACCCAACACCAAAGACAAAGTCAACAAGGCCCTGTACACCACCTTCAAACCGGGCAAGACGAGTTACAAGGTGATGGATCTTCATCCCAAACTCAGAATCTGGCACAAAATCCTGCTCAACTGCATAAACCAGAGACCGAAGGGCAGTTCTCCAGACTACATCAACTTCAACCAGAAGGCGATGTTGTTCTTCATCCAAGATCAGGAGAAGATCTGCCTTCCCTACTTCCTGTTCTCATACTTGAAGGAATGCATCAGGAAGTCTCGCACCACCGCCTCCATCAAGTCTGCAATCAAATATATCCCTTTTGGAAGGCTGCTCTCAGACTTTCTCATTGAAAGCAACTTGGTGCAAGATTTGATCAATGCTGGTTGCACAGAGGATTTGAGCACAATTGTCAGTGATGTCTTCACTGCAAACTCCTTGAAGAAGATGGGCTTAATCCAGAAGAAGATTGCTCCTGCTCGTGAAGACACATCCTCTGACATCAGAAGCAGAAGGATGCCTCTGATTGACTACCCTCTGTGGACACAAGCAGACCATCCTGAAGCCATCAGATGCTATGTTGAAGACCTCAGGGCTCAAGGTTTCGAAATTGACCTTGATGATTTCGTCAGCAGACTACCACCAGCTCCAGAGTTTCCTTCTCCTCCCAAGAGGAAAGCTCAGAGGAAGATGGTTCTGGACGAATCTTCTGAAGAATCTGATGTCCCTCTGGTCAAGAAGACGAAGAGAAAGCCTGATGATGGTGATGACAGTGATAGTGAGGATGGTCCTCCAAAGAAGAAGCAGAAGAAGAAAGTCAGAATCGTGGTGAAGCCTACTCGGGTGGAACCAGCTGCTGCAGTGGTCAGAAGGACTGAACCTCCTGCCAGAGTGACTCGATCATCAGCACATTCAAGTAAGCCTGCACTTGCTTCTGATGATGATTTGAATTTATTTGATGCACTTCCTATTTCTGCCTTGCTCCAACACTCCTCAAATCCCCTCACTCCTATTCCTGAATCCCAGCCAGCCGCACAAACCACCTCTCCACCACATTCCCCAAGATCATCTTTCTTTCAACCTTCTCCTACTGAAGCACCACTCTGGAATTTGCTTCAGAACCCAATCTCTAGGTCAGAAGATCCAACCTCTCTCCTTACCATTCCATACGACTCATTATCTTCTGAACCAATCGTCCAAGACCAACCCGAGCCAATCCAAACAGAACCACAACCCAGAACGTCTGATCACTCTGCTCCCAGAGCATCAGCACGTCCTGCTGCCAGAACCACGGATACAGACTCTTCAACAGCCTTCACACCTGTATCCTTCCCAATCAATGTTATTGACTCTCCTCCCTCCAATACCTCTGAATCAATTAGAAAATTCATGGAGGTTAGAAAAGAAAAGGTATCTGCCTTGGAAGAGTATTACCTTACCTGTCCAAGCCCTAGGAGATATCCTGGCCCTAGACCTGAACGTCTAGTTGACCCAGATGAACCTATCTTGGCTAATCCTATCCAAGAGGCAGACCCCTTAGTTCAACAAGCTCACCCTGTCCCTGACCAACATGAGCCTATTCAACCAGACCCTGAACCTGCACAATCAGGGTCTAACCAATCCTCGGTTAGATCACCTCACCCTCTGGTTGAAACTTCAGACCCTCACCTTGGAACCTCTGAACCCAATGCTCCCATGATTAACATTGGTTCTCCACAAGGTGCCTCTGAAGCTCATAGCAGCAATCACCCAGCCTCTCCTGCACCCAACCTCTCCATAATTCCCTATACTCACCTTCAACCCACATCTCTCTCTGAGTGCATCAATATTTTCTATCATGAAGCCTCTTTGAGGCTCCGCAATGTGCACGGTCAGACTGATCTTAGTGAGAATGCTGAAAATGTGGCTGATGAGTGGAACAATCTGAGCACTTGGCTAGTGGCTCAAGTTCCGATTATGATGCAGCTCCTGCATGCAGAGGGCAGTCAGAGCATTGAGGCTGCAAAGCAAAGGCTTGCTAGAAGGGTGGCTCTTCATGAACTAGAACAGAGAAATAAGCTTCTTGAAGCAATTGAAGAAGCCAAGAGAAAGAAAGAACAGGCAGAAGAAGCTGCACGTCAAGCAGCAGCTCAAGCTGAACAAGCCAGACTTGAGGCAGAGCGTCTTGATGCTGAGGCTGAGGCAGAACGACTTGCACCAGTTGTATTTACTCCTGCTGCTTCTGCTTCCATTCCAGATCCTCAAGCTGCTCAGAATGTTCCTTCCAGCTCTACTCAGACAAGCTCATCCAGACTCGACATCATGGAACAACGTCTTGACACTCATGAATCCATGCTGATTGAGATGAAGCAAATGATGATGGAACTTCTGCGACGCACTGACAAACCTTAGTTTAGGATCTCTTCTTTTTCCTTCTTTTTATTTAACGTTATTTTATTCAAACTCTGTTTCTTTTTATTTACTTATTCTATTCTATTCGTTTGTGATTATATATGCATATCCTTATATATATGTGTGTCACATATGTTTGCAAAAATCTCGTTTTATTCATAATCTTTTTGTGTTTACATCATACATCACTTCTCTAAAAAGTCTAGAATGGAGGATCTCTCCTCATTCTTCTGCACTCCTGGCGCTGCTCTGACCTATCCTTCTCCAGACGCTCCAGTACATGCTGGATGTTGCTGAGCCTGATCTTTAGCTCATTCCTCTCCAGAATCTCTTCTGAAGTCTTGAGCTTCTCTTCCAAACTCTCTTTCTCTTCCAGCAGCTTGAGTTCAAGCCGGCTGAGTTCTTGCACCTCCTCCACGAAGGCAAGAAATTCCTTCAGGTCTCTCTCCAACTCTGGACGCAAGTCCTCTTCCAGCAGTGTCCTTGTCAGCTCCGCGAT